>NC_083317.1:39087895-39243189 GCF_963455315.2 Globicephala melas
CCACCATTTTGTTACTTGTTTTCTGGTTGTTTTTCTAGTTCTCTGTTTTTTTCTTCTTTTAATCTCTTCCCTTGTGGCTTGATGATTTTCTTTCATGTTATGCTTGTATTCCTTTCTAATTTTTTTGTATCTATTGTACATTTTTGATTTGTGGTGACCAAGGAGTTTATATATGTTCACCAATATGTATAACTACCTGTTTTAAACTGACAGTCATTTATATTCAAAATGTTCTAAAAGATCTACATTTTTTTTTTTTTTTTTTGTGGTACGCAGGCCTCTCACTGTTGTGGCCTCTCCCGTTGCGGAGCACAGGCTCCGGACGCGCAGGCTCAGTGGCCATTGCTCACGGGCCTAGCCGCTCTGTGGCATGTGGGATCTTCCCGGACCGGGGCATGAACCCATGTCCCCTGCATCAGCAGACGGACTCTCAACCACTGCACCACCAGGGAAGCCCCAAGATCTACATTTTTTATCTCCCCCACACACATTTTGTGTTTTTGATGTAATATTTTACATCTTCACGTGTATCCCTTAACTCTTTATTATAGTTAGAGTAGTTTTCAACACTTGTCTTTTAAGCTTCTTACTAGCTTTTTAGGTTGCCGATACACTTATTTTACCATATATTTTCCTTTACTAAATAGGATTTTTTTCTTCATATATTTTTTATTTCTTATTATGGCCTTTTTCTTTTTGATTACAGAAGACCCTTTAACATTTCTTGTAAGGCCAGTTTAGTGGTGATGAACTCTTAATTTCTGCTAGTCTGGGAAACACTTTATCTCTCCTTCTAACTTTGCCAGGTAGAATATCTTGGTTGTAGGCTTTTTTTTTTTTTTTTTTTTCTTTCAGCACTTTAAATATATCAAGTCTCTCCCTTCTGGTCTTCAAAGTTTCTGCTGAAAAATCAGCTTATAGTATTATGGGGGTTCCCTTGTATGTGACTCTGTTTTTCTCTTGCTGCCTTTAAAATTCTCTCTTTATCTTTAACTTTTGCCATTTTAATTATGACATGTCTTGGTGTGGGTCTCTTCGGGTTCATCTAGAGACTCTCTGTACCTGGACATCTGCTTCCTTCAGGTTCAGGAAGTTTCAGCTATAATTTCATTGAATACATTTTCAACAATTCTCTCTTTCTCTTCTGGGACTCCTTTAATGCAAATGTTAATGTGCTTGGTGTTGTCCTATAGATGTTGTCCTTATGTGTTCTCTATCACTTAATCTGCTGTTAATTCCTTCTAGATAATTTTTCATTTCAGCTATTTTATTCTTCAACTCTGACTGGTTCTTTTTTATATTTTCTAATTCTTTGTGAAAATCCTCACTGTGTTTGTCTATTCTTTGCCTAAGTTCAGTTAGCATTCTTATTACTATTGCTTTGAACTTTTTTATCAAATAAATTATCTCTATTTCATTAGAATTTTTTTCAGGTTTTCTTTCTTCTTCTTTTATTTGAAACATGTTCATCTGTCTCCTCATTTTGTTTAACTTTCTCTGCCTCTATGAAACTAGATGAAACCATAATGTATCCAGTCTTGAAGGTGTGTACTTATGTAGGAGTGTCCCTATGCAGTCTGCATATGCCCATTGGCTTTGGTTGGAGAGCTGGATCTGAAGAGATCATGGGCTGCATCGTCCCCTAGGGTGCACTGGCAGCCAGTGCTTTGTTGGGAGGTATGGCTGGAACTGAAGGGGCTAAAGCCAGATCCAGGTAGGTGTGAGCTGGGCTTCTCCTATGCTCAATGGCAGTCATTGTCCTATGGGGGGAGGGGTGGGACTGGAGCTCAAGTAGCTAGAGCAGAAGCCCTTCTGGAGTTGCATTTCTCCCAGGTGTGTTGGCTATTTCAGCCTTGGGTTGGGGCATGGTTAGGGCCTAACGGTTTGGTGTTGCACTTCTGTGCTGGTTATACCTATTCACTGGTGTGTGTGCCTTAGTTAGAGGCTGGGTCTGTGCAGAAGGTGTTGGAGCTGTGCTACTGAGCTGGTTCTGCTCCTTCCCAAGTCTGCATGTGGACGTGCATGTCTGAAATGGTGGTTTCCATCCTAGAGCTGTTATTACTCCCTCCCAAGCATGTGCATAGAGGAACATGCTGCCAATGGCTGCCTCTGCCTAGTCAGAAGTAGGGCTGGGGTCAGAGCTGGCTCTGCTCCTTCTTAGTGTGCACATTGTCATTGGCAATGGAAGTCTCCACCTTAGTGGGACCAGTGCAAGAGCCAGAGGGGTGAGAGCAAGAGCCCAGTGAAGGCTGAACACTAAGGCGATCCTGGAAAGCCAGCCAGAGCACCAGGCAGTTTTCAATCTGCTGCTGCTGTGCTGTGATTGGGAGAAAGGAAGTCTGTGCTTGTGCTCTTCAGGGTGAAGTTTCGGTTCCTTACAGCCCTTCAGTGAGCCCCACTGGGTTTTAAGCCAGCTTCAGAGTCTCATATTCCAAGTTTCAGATCCCATGGAGGATCCCCAAACTTGTGATATCTCCCTCCTCTTCTGGGTCACCCGCTAGGGGGCACAGGTCCTGACTAACTTGCTTCTCCTCTCTTCCTACCAAACTCTATGTGGATCTTTCTTTACAGTGTTGGTTATAGAAGAGTCATTCTGCTGGTCTTCAGGTCGATTTCAGCAAAAGTTGCTCTATACGTAGTTGTTGTTTTGATGTGTTCCTGAAGGGAGGTGAGTTCAGGGTCCTCCTACTCCACCATATTTATATTGCCTTCCAGGCTTTTTCTTTTATTGTTTTTTGTTTGCTTGCTTTATTTTTTATTTTTTTTTTTCCTATTTCTTTTTTCAGCCTCCATTCTGTTGTCCTCTTATAGCCTTACCATAGTCTAACAATGAACTCATATAATTTCTCCCTACACTTGTGTATCTTTCATAACTTAGGCATTATAAAATGCATCTAGAAAGCTACTCTAAAAATATGTGTGTTTTTTAGTAGTACACATATTAGTTGTGGAAGTAAAAGTATAAGGATTTGAATACAAAAAGATTTTCTAAGATTATCCTTTTACTTTTGATAGTTTGTTAAAATAATTTTTTGTGGCTCTAAAAATAGTATCTGGAAATTAATTTGTCATGTACTCTCTTGCCTTTCTCAATAATTTTACCCAATTCCTTTCACTCTCTTTTAATGATATCCTTACATCTCAGGACTTCTTTATATAGTTCAAAAGTCAGTGAAATGCTATTTAACATTCATTTATATACTCTTTAGTATTTCCATATGTCATTCTTAGCTGTTTACAAACACTAGCTAACTTAAACCTCAAAAATCACCAAGAGGTAGGTGCTATTATTAGCCCCATTTTACACAAACAAAACAACATAAAACTCAGGACTTAGAGCTAGTAATTATTAAAAACCAGGATTTAAAACCAAAAGAGTCTAACTTCAGAATCCAATATATTATGCTACTTCTCAAAAGAACTGCAACAACAAAAACTTCCATATTTTTATTCAAACAAAATACTTCTTATACTAATCAATCCAGATTTAGCAATAAGTAAGTTGAAGCTGATTTTGACCATCTAATCCATGTAGCAGGGACCTTTCTCTTTCTGAAAATATTTCTCTTAATCAGCTGCTTCCTTAAAATGGCCCAATACACCATTGTTTAGAAAGTTCATATACATACATTGCTTGTTCACATGTCTCCCACATAATCAGAATCATCTAAGACCAGGTCTTGGTCTTGTCAAACAACTTTAGAAGACTGTAAATTCCCTAAAATTGTATGGAAAATATTGTATGCCTATTTTTCCTGAATATGTTTCTATAGCGTTTATCAAATTCTTAAAATGAGCAAAAGAAGTAAAAACCTTTTGTTTTACGTGTAATTAAATCAAGTACATATAGGATGTTAAATGCAATAATAAGGAGAGTTTGCGTGCCCTATTTTATTTAACACTGATGGCAGCAATTCTTAGAGGGCAATGCTTTGTGGATCTCTGTATTCTGATCCGTAGGTTTTTGTCAAGCTTTTAATGGCTATTTAATAAATATCTGTTTAATAAATTAATGAAGTGTTTGGTGTCTGTTTATATATCATAAACAGTTTGCACATGATTCTACAACAGTCTTCCAACAGCAGAGAAACTATATCATCAGTGCCAGACCTAATTATCAAAGAAATTCCTCCACTTTCAATTGAGTCATTTTAGAAACTATAATATGACCTATTAGTATCTTTTTAAAAGAGTAGAATCCATTGATTACAAAGTCATTAACATAATTAATATGACTTTTTTTTGAGAATAACCACCCCTACATATGTGAGGTGATATCTTATTATGATTATCCCACATTCTATAATTGCTGTATTTGCCTAGAACTCTGTAGGTTTTTCAGACCACAAACACCACAGATTTTAAAACCCAGGTTTGATCCTTCAGCTAAAAGTGTTAAAAACAGGGAACTCACCCTATAGGATAACTTCTATTTCCAGATTTTGTCATCTCTCTATAATCTGTCTGCTTTCTTTATCTTTTTTGAAGGTTTTAAGAAGTTTCCTTTTTTTTTTATGTCTGTTTGTTATTTGGTTAGAGTTATTATCTGATGAGCATCAGGCTTCGAGAGGCTTACTCAGCTAAAACTGAAATAGAACTAGCCAACAGTGCACATATTTTAAATATAAAAAGAGAGGAGAAACATTTTACACTTATCCAAGTATTTACCATTTGTGGCATTCATTTTTTTCATATATGTAAGAGCTTTGTATCAGTTGAGGTTCTCCAGAGAAACAGAATCAATGATATAGATATCTATTGAGGTACATAGATATATATATAAAGAGAGAGAAAGACAGAGACACAGAGATTTTAAAGAATTGGCTCCTGTGATTATGGGGCTGGCAAAGTTTAAAATCTGTAGGATAGGCCAGCAGGCTGGAAACTGAGGCAGGATTCCTATGTCACAGTCTTGACACAGATAACTTTATTCTTTGGGAAACCTCATTTTTTTCTCTTAAGACTTTCAAGTGATTCGATGAGGCTTACCCACGTTATGGAGGTTAATGAACTCTACTTAAAGTCAACTGATTATAATTGCTAATAAAATATAAAAATACACTCATAGTAACATCCAGACTAGTATGTGAATAACCAGCTGGGCATCATAGCCTAGTCAATTTGCTAATAAAATTAACCATCACAAGTTTTATCTACAGTCATGTTCCTTCAGCCCAAAGAACTTCCACAATTTCTCAGAACACATCTACTGGTGGTAGATATCTTAGCCTTTGCTTATATAAATCATTTTTATTTTGCCTTAATTTTAAAGTATACTTTTGCTGAACATAGAATTCAAGTTTGACAGGTTTTTCTTTTTTTCAGCATTTAAAAAATAGTTTTGCATTGATTTCCCAATTGCATTTTTTTCGATCAGAATTCAATAGTGTTTATTTCCCTTTATGTAATATATTTCTTTTTTATGGATCCTTTGAAGTCTCTCTCTCTCTCTCTCTCTCTTTCTCTGTTTCTCTTTCCTCTCACACATTATTTGTTCTTTTAAGGAACTTAACTGTGGTGTTCTTATGTGTAGATTCTTTGTGTTTGTTTATCTTTCTTAAAGTTTTTGGAGTTTTTGCAACTGAGGGATAGACTTTTATTTTGAAAAAAAATCAACTACAATTACTTTTCTGTCCCCAAATATAAAAGCTTCTTGTTTGTTCATTTCAATATTTTTGTCATCTCTAGAACTGTTGCTAACTACCTGTCCCCTAGGTAATATTCTCTTCTTTCTTCACATGTGTAATAACTTTATGCTGGCTATTGTGGATGTTTAATTGTTGAGAGTCTCTATATTGATGTTTTCCTCTAAAGAATTTGGCTTTTGTTTTAGTAAGCAGGTGGGTCATCTGGGTCCTTTGGTGGCTTTGTTTTTTTATTCTTTCAATGTTTTTTCAGAGTAGGTCTATGGTAGCCCTGATGTCAGGGTGCTATTGCTAAAATACAGCCTTTCTGGCATCTTAATTGAACGTCTCATGTGCTCAGTGCAGTCTCTCCAATCTATTGTTTGGAACATCATCCAGTAACGTGTGACAACCAAAATTATGGTTCGACTCCCAGCTCTCCCAGCTCCACCCCCTTGTTCTGCAGGTCATTTGTTGCAACATGTATGAAACTTAAGGGCATTATGCTGAGCAAAATAATCGCTATGGAAAGACTAATACTATGTGATATCTCTTATATGTGAAATCTGAAAAAAAAAAAAAAGAAAAATGCTGATCTCATAGAAACAGACTAGAATGGCAGTTGCCAGGACCTGGAGTGGAGAGGGGAAAATGGGGAGATGTAGGTCAAAGGGTACATTCAGTTATAATATGAATAAGTTCTGAGAATCTAATGTGTAGCATGAGGACTACGTTAATAATACCATATTGTATACTTGAAATATGCTAAGAGTAAATCTAAAACATTCTCACCACACACAAAAATGAGCTAACTATGTGAGTTCATGGCTGTGTTAATTATCTTGATCTTGATCATCATTCGCAATGTATATAAAATCATCATATTATATATCTTAAATACAATTATATTTATCATTTATTCCTTAATAACACTGGACAAAAATTTTTACATTGTAAAACCATCTGTTAAATATTATCAAAGGCATGTTTAGATGTCATGAAATAATCTTCAATGAAAAATAAAAATCATTTTACTAATTAAAAAAAAATGACCCATAGAATAAAGCTACCATGAGCTTAGAACTCATTCTGTGATATCCTTGCCTCAAGGATCATAGTCCTGGATCTGTGTCACCCAGCATATAAAAGGAAATGCTTTCTATATTTTATTCAGGTTATAGTTGCTCACAGTGAGAAGGTGAGTGTAGTATCCATTGCTCTGACATGGCTAAAATGGAAGAAACCTTACATTGTGTTTTTAAGGAAATCACCTCTATTTCCCATAGTATTTCTTTTTGTTTCACAGGCTTGAGGGTATCTGTCCCATATATATATATACACATATATGTATATATATGTGTATATATACATATATGTGTATATATATATACATACACACATATTTACTTTTAAAAAGGTGAATGTGGATATATAATATATAAACCAGATGTTATTCTAATGTAAAACATTTGAAAGTCAAAGTTAAGATTTAAACAATCCTGTCCAACATTATGTCAATACATTTTAACATGTACATTTTATATTTCATATATATAAGTATCATATTTTGCATATACTTAAATTTATTATCATTTCTATTAATTATTCAGTGATGAATATTGCTTTCTAGTTACTCAAAAATTTAGCCTTTGAATAACTTTGACTTTAGTGAGACATTTTAAAGGTGGTTTTCAGTTTGGACAATTTATATAAATTTTATAAACTGTATATCCCTTATAATTTTCAGGACACAGTACTTTTAACAATGAATTAATTATTCTCTAAAGTTTGATTATTTAAACAAATTTGGAAGACCCCCTCTTTTAAAAACTTAATCCAAATTTACATTGAATCCTAAAACTGTCACTGTTACTAGATAAATTTTTGGTGGTTGTAGAAAATATATTGGTTTTATTTAAATCCTATTCCATTTTAGGATAATTGAAATAATTCAAAATAATTAATTCTAGTTAGGCAATTGATTTATAGAGTTCTATTTCTGAACATCGCCTTTTTGCAGAATAAAATTATATTTACTCTGTATCTCCTTTAATGAGTTTGAATATTAAATGAACTTTAATTTTAAATGTAGCATTCAAAGGAAGATGATAATTATCCTTATTGACTCATACTCACCTGTAAACCAGTATATTATGAATTTTTCTTTTTAATAAGAAACAAAGTTATATTTCAGAAACATCATCTTATCATTTGGCATTTTCCATGTGAATGAATTTTGGCTATTTGTAAAAGATCTGAATATTATGTTTTTAAGCTGAATGGAAGAATCATAAGCACTCTTCTTTTTAAGACAAAATTAATTTTCTTAATTTAATAGTTTCAAACATCTAATCATTAGCATCTATTTTGCCTTCCAGATGTTACAAAAGATTTGCAGTATCAATGGTACTATTAGAAGATATTTAAAATTGCAAGTATGCCTTTCAAAGCAAAATATCATTATACAATTTTAAACATTTTAATATATAACTATGTTGATTTCTGAAGTGGATTCAATGCGAGTCATAGCTTAAATTTTTACAGATCTAGAACATTAACAATAAACTGTTTCTAATATTAGTAATATTTAGACATGATGCTAATTTAAGTTTTGAAACACCCTCTGTAAAACTTTAAACTTTAATTATAATATACTTCAAAATATTAGAGATTCAAGGCTACTGAATCAAAATATCAATATCTTCTTAATAGAACTATATTTAAGAGTAGAGCAAATTAATCTAATGCCTGAAGGGGTCACAAGAGAATCTCTTTATTTCTGGTTTTAGGCAGAAAGATAGTTCAGCTATCCTAGAAATGTAATACTTAAAACTGAAACCATACAATACTAGTTACTTTTTATTTATTAATCTCATAGTCTAAAAAGTTTGTACACTTACGTTATTTGGAGAACTGAAGTGATATTTTTATCATTCTGTAATTAGGGTAGATATAATTTTTAACAGCTTAATTAAGATATAATCCATATGCCATACATTTCACCTACTTAATGTATATGATTTAGTGTTAGAATTGGACAACCATCACCAAGAAAAGAAACTCTGAACATATTACCAGTCTCTCCCCATTTCCACCAATTTCTCCAGTCCTAGGCAAACACTAGTCTAATTTCAGTCTTTATTTGTCTATTCTGAAAATTTTACATATATGAAATCATAATATGTGGACTTTTACCTCTGGTCTCTTTCACATACTATAATTTCAAGATTCATTCATGTTGTAGGATGCTCCTGTATTTATTTTCATTGCCAAATAATACTCCATTGAATGATATACCACATTTTGTTTATCTATTCATCAGTTGATGGACATTTGGATTGTTTCTATTCTTTTACTATTATGAATTATGTTGCTATGAACATTTGTGTACATGTTTTTGTGTGGATGTATGTTTTTTGTTTTGTTTAGTTTAGTTTTGTTTTTTTGTGGTACGTGGGCCTCTCACTGTCGCGGCCTCTCCCGTTGCGGAGCACAGGCTCCGGACGCGCAGGCCCAGCGGCCATGGCTCACGGGCCCAGCCGCTCCGGGGCATGTGGGATCTTCCTGGACCGGGGCACGAACCCATGTCCCCTGCATCGGCAGGCGGACTCTCAACCACTGCGCCACCAGGAAAGCCCTGGATGTATGTTTTAATTTCTGTGAGATATACACCTACCTAGTAGTGAAATTACTGAGTCATATGGTAACTCATATGTTTCAGATTTTGAGGAACTGCTAAAATCCCCAAAGTAGCTACAGCTTTTTTTTAGTCCAACCAACAATGTATAAGGATTTCAATTTCTCTATATCCTTGTCAACATTTGGTATTATCTGTCTTTTGTATTACAGTTTCCCTAGTGGGTGTGAAGTGATATCTTATTGCTGTATTGGTTGTATTTTTCTAATGACTAATGATGTCATTAGAAAATAGCACCTAATCACGTGCTTATATATTATTTGTATATCTTTGGGGAAAATGTTTATTCAGATTTTTTGCCCATTTTTTAATTGCCCTATGTGGCCTTTTATTACTGAGTGGTTAAGAATTCTTTATATATTCTGGATCCAAGTCCCTTGTCAGATACATGCTGTGCAAATATTTTCTCCAGTTCTGTCAAATATCTCTTCACTTTCTTGATGGTATCCTTTGAAGCACATGTGTTTTTAATTTTGATGAGGTACAATTTTTTCTGCCTTTTGTCACTTGTGCTTTCAGTGCTATATCTAAGAAGCTTTTCCTAACTCACAGTCACAAAGATTTACTGTTATGTTTTCTATGTTCTATGATGCACTTGGAGTTAATTTTTTGTATAAAGAAGGGATTCAATTTCTTTCTTTTGCATGTGGATATCAGTTGTCCAGGCACCATTTGACAAAGAGAAGATTTTTTTCAGTCATTACTTTCTTCTTTTTTTTTTTTTTTTCTGCTTTCTCTCATTCCTCTTCTTCTGGTGCTCTTATTATGTATATTTTGCTATTCTTGATGGTATCCCACAGATCTCTAAGATCCTGTTCACTTTTCTTCATATGTTTTTCTCTCATATTATTCTTCATGTTCCATAATATATATATCAATCTATTTTCAAGCTAGTTTATTAATTTATTTACTTATTTTTTTGTGGTACGTGGGCCTCTCACTGTTGTGACCTCTCCCATTGGGGAACACAGGCTCTGGACGCACAGGCTCAGCAGCCATGGCTCACGGGCCCAGCCGCTCTGCGGCATGTGGGATCTTCCCGGATCGGGGCACGAACCCGTGTCCCCTGTATGAGCAGGCAGACTCTCAACCACTGCACCACCAGGGAAGCCCAAGCTAGTTTATTTTTGATCCTCCCAGCTTAAAACTACTATTGAGATCCTTTAGTGAATTTTTCACTTTGGTTATTGTACTTTTCACCTCCAGAATTTCCATTTGACTCATTTTAATACTTTCTGTCTCTTTACAGATATTCTCAATTTGATGAGAACTTGTCATCTAACTCTTTATTTTTTAAGTATGACTTTACTTTAGTTTTCTGAGCTTATTTATAATAGTTGCTTTGAAGTTTTAGTCTGCTAAGTCTGACATTCAGTCCCTCTCAGAAAGCAGTTTCTGTTGCCTGATTTTTCCTCCAGTGTATGGGTTACACTTTTCTATTTCTTTGCATGTATCATATTTTTTGTTATTGTTATTGAAAGCTGGATATTTTAGATAATATATTGTGGTAATTCTGGATACTGATAGAGCCTCCCTCTCCAGGATTTATTGTTGTTACTGTTAGCTTGACTATTTGTTTAGTGAACTGGCTGAACTATTTCAGTAAAGTTTATTTCCCCCATAGTGTGCAGCATCTGATGTCACCCTTCATAGGGCACAGCCTTGACCATGTTCACAATCGCCCTGGGAGACAATGGTTTTTGCAGGGTTCTCTTTGATTGTTTCCTTGATCTCTCTTAAATCATTTGCATCCACTTGCATCACAGCTTGTTAGCCTCTACTAATTACCAGCTAATTTATCTGTTATTTTCCATGGGCTCTGGGACATGAATTGTCCCACAGTTTGATCCAATTAAATCTTACTCTCTTTGCAAGAATAGTCTTTGAGGCCAGACTTTGAGACTTGTTCCAACCTCAGTAGAACTAATTTTCTTTCCCTACTTCTCTGTTAAAATTCTAGCTGCTCTATGGTTTAGCTTGTCACTCTTATGGAAACTTTAGAGTAATTTTCTCAGAATGTGGTAAGGTAAGGAATAATTTCCTGGAAGAATGAAAATATTTCCCATCTGATATATTCAGATATAGGATTGGCACTATAAATGTACACATATTAGAGTGACAAATTTAAGATTACAGGATTTCATTTCATTGTAAGAATAAACATAGTTAGTGAATTATATAACCAGTAGCAGTCAAAATTAGCCCTATTTATATAGAACATAGAGTGGCCTTAGACCTATATTACAAATCTTTTCTTTATACTATTTATTTTTTAATAAATTCTATATAGAGGTTGATATAAATGACTATTATTTTATAATTTTTAGCTCTTTGCTACAGATATATTGCATGTAACTTCACATATATATATGCATGCATATATAATATTCACAGTTGTATAGAATGCTACTTTTAGGTAGGTCAGCCTAAAAATTAAGAAATTGTGGAGAAATAACTGCATTATAATATTCCCATATCTTTTAAGAAGGTTTGATCCCTCTAGGCAATAATAGAGTTTATGGTATATTAATTTATTGAAAAATTTCTTGGTATGGTTTAGATAAATCAAGAATGTGTGACAGGTAAGTGAAGCAAATGCACTGCTTAGATATAATTTTTATTATAATGATGATGGAAGAGTTGTTTTTGGGGATAAAATAATGACACTAGCATAAAGTGTTATAGATGATTACTAGAGAAACTATACAATTATTTTATAAGTTTTTGTAAAATCATTTATTTAGCAATATTAACATTGAATATATTGTGCAATGCCAGCATGCAATTAAATGCAATTCTTGCTTTTAAAAATTTAAAGGCATAATGGTGTATATAGAATCTATAATAATTTCACTGTAGTAAACAAAACATATAGTTAAACATTAAAAACTAAAGCATTTGAAATTCTGCCTTATTACCACACTAATACTTTGCTGTAAATAGAATGAAGCTATAGTTGCTTGTCAGGAATAGTGATGGGTTTTTCAGAATGACATTCTGCCTCAGCTTGATCATTTATTTTCAAAGATTTGGGTTCTTATCCTATGATTCAGAAAGCTTAGTTGCCAACAAATTCTAAGATAATCAGTTCTTAGCAGACATACTTAAAGAAACCAAATTCACAATAAAAAGTTTTGTAGCTAAAGTCAATTAATTTCTAATGACAGTTATACCTGCCTCAGGTAAAATGTAATTCTCCAAATTCCCAAAAGGAATTATCCAATACAATTATTTTGGATTAGTTAGGAGGCTTTGGTCTCAAAATCTCCATTCCATACATTAGAAATAAAACTGAAAAACAAAAAAGCAGTGAAATTTCTATATGTATGAATAATTTGATCAGAAAGTGGATTCTGACCACATTTGAATTCATTGCATACAAACTTTCAGAACTACCAAAGAAAATCTATTTGTAGTAGTTGACAAAATTTTAAAAATAATAATTATAAGTGGATGTCCATTTTCTAGAATTACATATCTAGACTGGATTAAACTGTTAATTTTACTGAATTAGCTGTGAGCTTAGTCTTTTTTGTCTTGTCATCTTTAAATTGAAGGGTTGGTTAGGTATATTTTATTTGGTTAGAAGGAATGGACTCACTCAAATATCTTAAATATGGGAACAGGAATTGGTATAAGGATGCACACACTTATAACATTAATAAAATATGTATAATTTGACCCAGGGAAATGATCAATTGTAGAAAGAGTCCAACATCTACCCTGTAATGTTATACCATTAATTTGGCTGTTCTCCCAATGGATTCTTTCTCTTTAGTTATTGTGCAACTTTTAAATTTATTGTAACTCAACTCCAAATATCCACTTACTTATCTAATTTGTGATACTCAGGCTTAAATTCTGTAAACCACATTTATTCTTTGCCACTTAGTTCCTAAGAAGTTGTGTCAGTAGAAGACATTAGAATGAGATAACAAGGCTGGACAAAGAGGAAGAGACTTGCTCCTTCCTTTTTATTTCCTGCTTTCTCCCTGTCTACTTTCTGCTCCTGTTAGTGTCAGCCGATCTATTCTTATTCACCAGGCCTACAGTTCTTTCCTTTAGCAGCAATGAATCCAGTGTGCAGATTTTCCAATACTTGCATAACCAGTTTAATTGCTCCCCCACCAAAGACAACAGTATCCAAGAAGTTGGCATTACCTTCTTAGGGACATGGGTCTCAGATCCATGAGGCCTCTCCTCTAAGCTTCTAACTTTAATAATTACAGCCTCTTCCTTATATTCTTGCAGTCTTAGATAGCAGTTACTTCCTACAATTGTAACCTCTGTGAAAACTTAGTATTTTTTTTTTTTTTAGTTAACTAATCAAAATTTATACCTAGTTAAAATTTTCTTAGATTAACTTCTATTCAAATAACTGGTGTGGTTTCTGTCTCCTGACTAGACCCGGACTAATAAATTTGTTACAGCAAAGAAACCATCAGATATTATTTGGGAATTGTATTGGTCACATTATTGGTCTTTAATGCAGTGACATGTATTTTGGCAATGGAAAACAGAATGCTAACAACCTCTGACATGCATTATCATCAGTTAAGCTCATTATTACATGTCTGCCTTGAAATGCTTACTGAAGAAAGTGTCTCAGCAGACCAGATAGCTACTGCACATTATACCAGGAGGAAATAATTTATGTGGCAAAATAATTTCAAGATTTTGTTAATTCATATCCAAAGAAACAAGTGAAATATGTGTGGAAATATATTCTAAGAATGTTAGATGAATTAGGGTGGGATAAAACACTGAATCAAGTTGAATTTATTGATATGAATGAGCTTACCAGAGATTCTGGATTAATGCATTAACTTGTACACCTGGAAATGGCTGTGATAGTTTACTTAGTTGATTGACTAAAGTGTGAACTTAACCATGATCTGTATTTAAATGAGGTTGAGATGCTAACTCACTGAAACTTCCCTGAAATAATTAAGGGAAAGAAATCCAAATAATTAAAGAGTAAGGAATATTGTTGTGGAGTTTTCATATGCAATATACATTTCTACTCTCTCAGTACATACCCTCATAGGACCCAGAGAATTCTCCATTAAGATATCAAGAAATATATTAGTAGGTGAAACATCAGTATCCTTGAAATACGCTGTGTTAGTTATTCTTTGTAAAACAGGTATGATGATAGAGATGATGCAATAGAAATGAACCTTCATTTTAATAGAGATAACTGAATACCAGAAATACAGATGCTAGGTGGCAGTGCTTAACCTGTTTTCACTGAAAATGACAGCAGGGATAAAGGATAAAGTGGCATTTAGAAAGTTTTGATTCACAGGGATGTTGTTGGTGGTTAATTGATCATGGTATCTCTACCAATAAATATATACTCTGGTTACTAAAAATTTACTTGATCTATATAACAACAACAACAAGACTCCAAATCTGGTGGCCAGAAACCTAAATTGATTCACCACAATAATAAATCATTTTTGTTCATCCAGTTTCTAGGACTAAGCTCGTTCATAGGCCTGAATTATGTGGATTGAAGGCAAACCTAGATTCCCTTGAGGAAGGACCCAGCAACACTGCCACAAGTATTTACTCGAAGTATATCCTTCTTTCAAGCATACCCTCAAAGAGGATTACATTTAATAGAGCGATTGCACACTGTGAAAACATAAATATCTAGACCTTTGGGAAATTACTGAATGCTTTCTCTGAATTGTAGCAAATCATGAGAGTACAAAATCCTCTAATTGTTCATGGTCAACCAGCCAAAATAATATTTTATTTAATTCAGATGATAAATAAGATTTTAACCTAAGTTTATATCACATTGAGTCCAATATATTTGAGGTCTCTTCCTATTTCTTCAGTTCCTCAATATATAATAGAAATAGTTATAATTGGCAACTGGTGGAAACCCCACATTTGACATCTAACCAATGATATAGAGCTATTATAGTAGGAAAGATGAAGTGGAAGACCCTAGAACTTCCTTTTCTTCCAACATAGTAGACTAGAAACAGCATCTCATTCTTGGAGTACTGTAGCTATTAGGGTAAACGTCAAAATCTAGAAAGATGTGTGATCATTCCTATAGTAGCACTATTTTACTTGCCTCTTTTAGCTGTGCAGAGGGTGGGTGAATCTTGGAGAATATGAATTATTGTATCTGAATCAGGCAGAGACTACAGTTGCTTCCACTGTTCCAGGCATAGTTTATTTTATGGAGCAAACTGACACATTTCTGGGCACTTTATATGCAGCTATTGACTTGAATAATGCAGTTTGCTACATATCAACTGGAAAAGGCAATCAAAAACTGTTGCACTTAGCCAGTGGGGCCGACAGTATAGTGTTGGATATTTTGCCTCAGGACTATATCAACTCTTTTGTTCACTGCAATAACATAGCCCACAAAAGATCTTAATAAGTTGGATACTCCATGTCACATCACATCGTTCCACTAATATTATGACTTATTGGACTTTGTGAACAGGAAGTAACAAGAACTTTAGATTCCTTAGAAAGATCTATGTGACACAGATGATGGTATAGAAACCCCAAGAATACTCAGGGGCCTGCTAACTCAAGGAAGTTTCTAAGAATACAAAGATCTGGAACATGTAATATTTCCTTCACATTGAAAGGCAAGCTTCAGGAAAAGAACCATCAGAAAAAACCTCAATACTTGATGGGCCTTTTGGGTTTGGGAGCATCATATACCTAAGGTAACCTATAAGTCTGCCAGCTTTTAGTGAGAACCAGAGCAAGAAATGTCTTAGCAGAAATTCTAAGTTGAAGTCCCAGCTACTCTTCCACTTTGCCTTATGAATAAAAGATCCAATATTTTTCAAATTGTCTGTGGCAACTAGGGATGTTTTATGAGACACCTAGCAAGACTAATAGAAGAATCACAGTGAAGTTCTGTGGTGTTTTTGAGAAATCCTTGCTCTCCTTTGCAAACAGCTATTTACCCCTTTGAGACACACTTCCTTGCTTGCTACTGAGACCTAAAAGACACTGAACACTTAACTATGGGAGAAATGACTATTTACCTATGCTTCTTATTACAAAATGATGTTATCTGAGTGACCAATAAGTTTGGGCACTTGCAGCAGCAATCAATCAGCAAGAGGATGTATAAAAACTAGAGCTTGAGAAGTTCTGGGAAGCACACATAAATTGAATGAGTATATGGCTCAAACTTCTTTGATGATAATTTCTTTTATAGTGCCTCTTTTTCTCAGTTTGTACCTATGGCTCTTTTGGAAATTCCCTATGAACAATTGTCTAAAGAATAAAACATCCAGGCCTAATTAACCGACCAGTCATTATAACTTTACTCAGAGGTGGCCATAAAGAAAAGCTGGAAGGAAAATATTCTAGTGTTCAGAACTTCATGTGTAATATTTGGCTGTTTACTTTGTCTAGGCCAAATGATGGCCAAAAGACCAAGTCGACATTAATTCACAGGTAGATGCTAATGATTCTCCTGGATAGATAGGAACTCAAAAAGAACAGGATTGAAAAACTGGCGACTGTGAAGCCTGGGTAAGAGATGTATGGATGGATCTGTCAGAGTGGGTACAGAGTCTGAAAATAATTATATCCTATTTGAATGTTCCCCAAAATTCATCCACTGCAGAAGAGCTTCTTAGGTTGACAAAATGATACATTCTATGGACTTTAGTCAGCCTCTTTTTCAGCCATGAAATTCTTGCTCAATGCATCCATGGTAGCCACAATGGCAGGGATGGAGACTATTTATAGGACTTATCCACATGTATGTCCTTCTCCAATGTTAAACTACCCAGCTGCTGCTGAGTTCCTTACCTGGCAACAGCAGAGACCAACAATGAACTCTGGAATGGAACCATTCTCTGAGGTGACCAAACAACCACTTGATGGCAGGTTTATCACATTGGACCACTTACATCAAGGAGGGGACAGAGATTTGTCCTCACTAGAATAGACATGTATTCTGGATATGGATTTGCCTTCTCTGCCCTTAGTGCTTCTGCCAACATCACCATCCAAAGGTTTATATTATAGCCTATACATCATTATGGCATTTTGTACAACACTGATACTGGTCAAGAAACTTATTTCATAGCAAAATAAGAGCAGTAAAGGGCTTTTGCTCATGGAATTCATTGGTCTTAGCAGCAGCTGTCCTAATCCACTGATGGAAAGGCCTGCTAAAGACTCAGAGTGCCAATTTAGGGGGAAAATCACAAACATTTGAAAGAGTGGGGTTTTATATTTTAGGGCACAGCATATGTTTTAATCACTGACCAACATATTTGCTCTCTCCTATATCCAGAGTACACAGGCCTGGGAATCAAAGAGAGGAAGTGGGCACGACTCTTGCTACTAAAATAGCTTAAATCACAGAGTTTTTATTTTTCATACTCTCAACTTTGATCTCTGCTCTTTTGGAGGTACCTCCAAGGAAGGAAGGTTTCCACCAGAGGTACAACCTTGGTTCTATTCAATTGCAACTTGAGAGTTCACCTGGCCCTTTTCTGCTTTCCATGCCACTGAACCAACAGGAAAACCAGGTGGTTACTCTACTCACTGGGGTGACTGACACAGATTACCAAGGGAGAAGTTGGTTGCTGCTACAAAATGGGGGCAGGAAAGTTTATATTTGGAACTTAGAGAATGCCTTGGGCCGTCTCATAATACTTTAATGTCTGATAATGTAAGTTAATGGAAAAATACAGCAATGAAAAAAATAAAAACCTTGAAGGTTTTAGAGCCTTCAAGAATGAAAGTTAGAAGAACCACCATTAGAAAAGAAACATGACCAGATTAGCTTAAGAGAAAGAAAACAGAAGTTCTGGAAAAAGGAAGTTATAAATATCAATTGTGGCCTAAAGCCTATGCTTAAAGACAAAAGAAAAATGGAATAAATAATGTAAGACTGAAGTTATAGATATCAATTATGCCCTCAAGATCAGTTACAGAAGTGAGGAATTCCTTGCTTTATATATTTATATTGGTATTTATATCTATATATTTTATTCCTTGTTTGTTGAACGTATGTGTGTGTGCATGTGTATGTGTATAATTTCTTCTCTCTCTTTCTTCCCATCACTACTTTATCCAAACTTTGTAGAAGGTTAAATTTATAACTCAGTATCAGAATTGACCACTCAGGTAAGGGGATTTATAATTCAAGGAACAAAATATGCAGATGTGACTGTAATTGAGTTTGAGGATAAATTAACATAAATCAAAGATAGGTAATGTGACAGTCTCCCAGACTCAGTTACTATAACTGTTGGAATTTTATACCTTTTTATTTCAGCAGAGTGTAAGAATGTCTTCACTTAAATAAAAGATAGTTGCAACTTATTCAGTGAAAACATAAATTGCTTTGTTGTCTTATGGAAGTTAAAATATGTATAAAAAAAGCATGTGTGAAAGCTGAGTGGCCAAAGGAACAGAATATAATAGTTGTTAAGGCTTTCTTTCTCAGATTCAAACTCATCCTCTTATGATTTTCTTTGTGATGCTGGTGCTGGGATTCTGCAAACCATGTATCTGTTTCACTGGCTCTTTGTTGTCCTCTGTCAATAGGGAGTGTTGGAAGAGTGGAAGGCTAGAGGAGGAAGAAAAGAATTGCTCCTTCTTGGTTGCTTTCTGTCTACTTGTTTCTGTGAGCATTACCCTAGCTACTCTTAACTCAAAAGACACAGTTCCTTTCTATGGGAGATGAATCAAGTTTGCAGTTTTCTCCACATGTGCAGGCTCAGCTTGACCGTGCCCCACTTTGAGACACCAATACCAGAGGCCAGAGCCCCCTTCTTAAAAGTCTGCCCTGGGTATCAGACAATTATGTTTCAGGAACTTCAGTAACGTTGGCCAACACCGCCTCCTCAGAAGCCAGAGTTTCAGCTCTGTGGGGTCTCTTGTCTAAGCTTCTGTCTTAATAATTCAAACCTCTTCCTTTTATTCTCCAGTCTTAAGGGCGGTAGGTGTTTCACTTTAGGGGTGATAAACAACGTTTCTTCCTGCCTTTTAAGTTACCTATGTACAAAATCTCTATTTAAATTTCCTCTATTCAAATATCTGATGTGGTTATCTCTTCTGATTGGACCTTGACTGATACAGCTACCCCCTGATAGATTGTTTCCGTTTGTACACTGAAATTCCCATAAGAAGAAATTTTTTTTTGGCCTAGAATATCTTTTTCTGCTGGCAGCCCACATTTTGACTGATCTTGGATGAAGGGCCTACACCTGAACAAAACTCATATAAATGAGTGTAATACAGTGAAAATCACCCAGTACAACTCATGACCACCTAAGGCCATATATTTTTTATTTATTTTATTTATTTATTTATTTATTTTTGGCTTCATTGGGTCTTCATTGCTGTGGGCGGGCTTTCTCTAGTTGCAGCAAGTGGGAGCTACTCTTCTTTGCGGTGTGTGGGTTTCTCATTTCAGTGGCTTCTCTTGTTGCAGAGCATGGGCTCTAGGTGCATGGGCTTCAGTAGTTGTGACACACGGGCTCAGTAGTTGTGGCTCGCGGGCTCTAGAGCACAGATTCAGTAGTTTTGGTGCACAGGCTTAGTTGCTCTGCACTAAGGCCATATTTTTAATGAGGCCTGTAGATGGAACATCTCTCAAGAACTTGGGAGTATATCAGGAACTGTGACTTACAAGTTTAGAATAAGCTATTACATCCTAACTTGCAGGGCAATTTGGGGTAGTAAATGAAATGCATGCAAAAATGCCTGATGTGGTACCTGGCATGTGTTTGGTGTATTATTCTTTAATGATTTTATCTTTGGTTTGTCACTTACATTTAGGAATAAGTATATATTAACATATATTTATTCCTTAAACTTAAACAAATAGTGTGGACAGAATAGAAGAAATATAAGGGTCTCTAAACCACCTGTGTGTACTATTGTGTGTTATCTCTTGGAAGGTTATATTTCCTGTGTCCAGCTGATCTAGATGTTGTTTATACTCTTTCTCTGAGAGATTAGATACTGATGCTTCCAAACTAAATTCCAAATAAACTATTTGTTTACCTGCCGTATTTATAAACACTTGTTAATCCTCATGCTCCTGAGTTCCAAATGTGAAACAGGCATGACCTTTTTATAATATTGTGACTGTGTTATGGGATTTTCAATTTTTAATATTGGGGTCCATTAGCATCTATCTGTGGAACCATCAAAAGCACTGGCATTCACTTTTTTCAATTTAGATAAATTTAAAAAAGAAAGCAACCTTACTAAAACTCTGTGCATACTGTTTCAAGGAATAAGCAGTCTTGACAATTTTTAGAAGCTGCTCACTTTTGTGCCAGAGCCATTCTTCTGAATGAACTGTATGCAGTTCATTTCAGATATGTTGATTTCACTGATTCTACTGCAGTGAAAAGATGAGGAAATGGGATATCATGGTGTAATTTCTCTGTCAGTGAAGTCTTTAATAATTTCTAGAGGTTCTTCTTTATTGGATTTCAAACTTGGCTTTGCTTATTAGGTTTATATTGTGCTTTTCCTCCTAAGAACACAGAGCTCCATGCAAAGGCTTTGGAAAGAGTAACATTTAATGTAATAAAAGTGAAAAGATACACATAAAAAATGAGAAGGTGCTGTGTAAGCAGGAGGGTTGGGATGAAACAGTAAGAAAACTAGGTAACAGAAAATTTGCAAGTTCTCAGTAAAGGGTGTTTCTGCCAAATCCCTAAAAAGATAGTACATGTAATAATTCATGAGTCTACACATAAAGAAAAAAAGGGATAAAGACCCTATTAAATTGATCGTGCTTTATCCACTATCTTTTTTTTTTAATTTTGTAACAAATAAAATAATATTTATTTATGAATAAATATTTATGAATAAAACAATGTGGAACAGCTTAACTAGCAAGTGTACTATCTACAACTGTAGACTCTCTAAGGTCTCAAGCTGCTAAATGGAAGAGAGAATTCAGCAGTCTGACCTCTTTCTATTAACTCTCTGATCACTTTCTCTCTTTTTCTTTTTTATTATGTTCTTTCATCCTCAGAAAATCCATTTAAATGCCAAGAACAGATAGATGGGAAAGCAATAGGGCAGTGAGACCAGTTGATGCAATTCCTTTTTAGTAATTATGCTTAAGAAATATAAATTGGGAGCTTGTACCAAAGATTTCAAAATAACTAAATCTATACAAGTGCTGTACAGAAGAAATGTGACTTTCATTTAGTAGATCATATTCTAAAAATCTTCACTTTCTGACAAACTATGCAACTTTTGATAGAAGATGATTAACTAATGTGTAAATTTAATATATATCATATCCTCAATGAGGAAAGTTAATTTCTCATTTTATGTAATTACTCTTTCAATTAATTTTCAGAATATTTATGCAGATATAGGAGTTGGATACTAATAATTATTAAATGTTCCTAAATAATAGTTACTGTTCTAGACACTTGATAAAATTTATCTCGTTTACTCTTTACTGAAATCCTATAGATTTGGTATTTCCACTTCTGGAAAGATGGAGTGTAGTTACTTTTATCCTATTCCTCCCACTAGAAAGAACTAAAAGCTCTAGATACTTTATAGAAAACAAACTCTTTAATGTGGAGAGAAGACAGACCAGCTAGGAGCTTTGGGACTCAAGGAATGACACATTGGTGAGAAATAAATTTTTTCATTTTGTCCCATTTTCCCTAGACTTGGTGCTGGAGAAGCTAGCAACCCAGAAATGTCAATAGCCATAGACCAAACAAACAAACAAACAAACCAAAAACAACAAACAAAATGTGGCTCTCCACAACCAAAGACCAGGAAAAAAGGGCAGTTTAATAAGACAGAAATATTTGAGTCAAAAACTGTCTGTTTCAAGCAAACACCACAGAATAATCTGTGGCCCTTTCTCCACCTCAGCAGAAAAGGCTGAGTGGGGAGCCAAGACTAGGGTTACAACAGAAAAGCCTGAGTAAGAAACCAGAATTTCATCCTGTCTCTCAGTGTGAATGGAGACCAGATGGGGAGACTGTATTCCACCCTTGCCCTGTGAAAATGAAGCATCCCTCCTTACTGGGATGGCATAACAAAAGGCCTTATGAAGAGACAAGTTTTCATCACCGGTCAACATTAATGAGCCCTCTCTCTCCCAACAGGACAGTGGAAGTCATGTGGGGAGGAGTAACAAGGCATTCTTGCCTCTTCAGGCCATCTTCGTTCTCCCAGAGGCACATTAGCAGCTGAAAACTTCACCCAATAATGAGGAACCCTCTCCCCAGTCAGTGGAGACCAATAAGGGAACTTGGAATTCCACAACTACCTGGAGTAAGGAGGTAATACCTACCCTCCTTCCCCTTCTGGAGTGATGTCAAAAAACTAGTTAACACAAACAAACAAATTACAAAGTTAAATAAGATACAGAGTCTCATAATATAATACTCAAAATGTACAGTTTTCAACTGATAATCACTTGTCATACAAGGAACAAAGAAAATTTCAACTTGAATGAAAAAAATCAATCAACAGAAATCAACAACAGCATGCATGACAGATAGGGTAGAATCATCTGACAAGAATTGGAAAGCCATCATAAAAATATTTCAACTAGCAATTATAAATATGTTTAAAACTAATAAAAAAATATATCCTCAAAGAAATAGAAAATACCAGCAAGAAAATAAAAGATATAAAGAAGAACCAAATATAAATTCTATAACTAGACAATGTAGTAACAGCAAAAACAAAGAGCCAACAATAATGGGTTTAACAACAGAATAGAGGGGGCAGAGAAAAGAATCAGTGAACTTGAAGATTAGAACAATAGAAACCACTCCATCTTAACCTTAGACAAAAAACGGCTTGAATTATAACAAACAGGGCCTCAGGAACTTGTGGAGCAAAGAAAAAGACATGACAGTCACGTGATAACAGTTCATAAGAAAGAGAGGGTGAGGCTGAAAAATTTTTCAGAGAAATAGTAGTTGAAAATATTCCAAATTTGTCAAAAGACATAAACCAACAACAGATGAAATTGGTGAAGGGGATTAAAAGGCACAAATGGAAGATCGGGATTGACACATATACAATACTATATATAAAATAGATAACTAATAAGGACCTACTGTATAACACAGGGAACTCTACTCAATAATCTGTAATGGCCTATATGGGAAAAGAATCTAAAGAAGAGTGGATATATGTATATGTATATGTATATGTATAACAGACTCACTTTGCCATACACCTGAAACTAACACAGCATTGTAAATCAACTATACCCTAATAAAAATTTAAAAAAAATAACAAAGAGATCTCATTAAGAAAAAAAAAAGATAAAAGAAAAGTTATGGGAACGTAATGTACACACAGGAAATATAGTCAATAATTTTATAACAACTTTGTATTGCAATAATGGTAATTGGACCTAATGTGGTGAGTATTTCAAAAAATATAAAAATATTGAATCACTATATTATACACCTGAAATTTATGTAATATTGTATGTCAAGTGTAACTTAATTTAAAACATTTTTTTAAAAGATATGAACCAACAGATTCAAGAAGTTGAGCAAACCCCAAACAGTATAAAACTAAAGAAATCCATGCCAAGATACATCATAGTCAGAAGTCTGAAAATTAAAGACACAGAAAAAAAAATTTAAAGCAGGAGGTAAAGGAAAATAAGAAACCCAGATCAGAAAAAAGAAATAAAACTGTCCCTCTTTGCAGATGGCATAATGGCTTTTAGAAAATCCCAAGCAATCTACAAAAATAATTCCTAGAACTAATTAGAGGGTACAGAAAGTTTTCAGCATATAAGGTAAATATATAAAAAATAAATTATATTTCTATATACTAGCAGTGAATATATAGATATCAAAAATTTAAAATATAATACAATTTACAATCATTCAAAAAAAGAGAGAAATACTGAGGTATAGACCCAAAAGAACATGCCTTGAACTCACACATTGAAAACTATAAAATCCTAATAAAATAAATCAAAGAAGGTATAAATAAATAGAGAGACATATTTGTCCATATACTGGAAAACTATATATAGCAAAGATGCCAATTATACAGGTTGAACACAATTCTTATCAAAATCTTCAGCAAGACTTTTTGTAGATTTGGCAGGATAATTCTAAAAGTTATGTTCCAATGCAAAGGAATTAGAATAGCTAAAATAATTTTGAAAAAGGAGAATAAAGTGGGATAAATCACTCTACCCTATATTAAGACTTATGTAAGTCTTACATTTTATGCAAAAATTACCTGAAAAAGATCATAGATTTAAATGTAAAATGGTAAACTATAAAATTTTTAGAAGAAAACATATGAGAACATTCTTGGTCATAGGCTTTGGTGAGGTGTTCTTAGATATACCTCAAAGGCATGATCCAAAAACAGAAAAGTAATAAATTGGGTTTCATCAAAATTAAAACTTTTGCCACGTTAAGAGGATGAAATGAAAAATTCCATATTGATAGGGAATATTTGCAAACCATATACCTGATAAGAGACTCATATGTAGAATATGTAAAGAACTTGCATAACTCAATTGCAACAAAAAATACAGTACAGTTAAAGAATAAACAAGAGACATTTTACTAAAGGTGATATACAAATGGCAAATAAGCACATGAGAGATGTTCAATATCACTAGTCAGTAGGGAAACAAATTGAGACTAAGGAGCTATATACTACTGTGTTGGGGTTCACAAGACAACCCCAGGTTGCTGATTCGCTAGGAGTACTCACGGGACTCAGCATATAGTCATACTTAGAGCTGTGATTTACTACAGTGAAATTGAACAAAGCACAATCAGCAAAGGGAAAATGTGCTCGGGGAGAATCCCAGAGGAAATCGGGTGTAAGTCTACAATGCTCCTTCCCCAGTGTAGCCACACAGGACACACTTCCTCTGGCAATGAGGTGTGACAACACAGGTGAAATGTTATCAGGGAGGTTCATTAGAGACTCAGTGCCCAGGGTTTTAATTGGGAGCTGGTCATGTTGGCACTCTTTGCCTAATGTATATCAACATTCCAAACTCCCAGAAGGAGAGCAAGTGGTCAATGTAAACCAAATTGTACAAAGTGTTGGTACAAAGGTACCGTGAGCCATCCTTATCAGAGAATAATGGGAACCCTTTCTAAATCCAAGCTCCAAAATGCCAGCCAAGAGCAAACCTTACAAGCAGGCCTTTATAATGATAGCCATCTTAGGCCTGCTATATTAATTCTGGACAACTACATACCTATTTAGAATAGCTAAAAAATAGTGACAGTGATAAATTCTTTCAAGGATGTGGAGAAACTATATCTTTCATAAGTTGCTGATGAGAATGTAAAATGGTACATCCATTCTGGGAAACCTGCATACATTTACCATATGACCAGTAATTGTATTTCTGAGTATTTATCCCAGAGATGTATAAACTTATGGCCACACAAAAATGCACACAATTGTGCATAGCAACTATATAACAGTCAAAAGCTGGAAACAGGGCTTCCCTGGTGGCGCAGTGGTTGAGAGTCCGCCTGCTGTTGCAGGGGACATGGGTTCGTGCCCCAGTCCGGGAGGATCCCACATGCCCGCGGAGCAGCTGGGCCCGTGAGCCGTGGCCGCTGAGCCTGCGTGTCCTGAGCCCGTGCTCTGCAACAGGAGAGGCCACAACAGTGAGAGGCCCGCGTACCGCAAAAAAAAAAAAAAAAAAAAAAAAAAAAAGCTGGAAACAACCCAGATGGCCTTCAATAGGTGAATAAACTGTGGTATATATACACAATGAAATACACTCAGGAATAAAAAAGAATGAATTATTGATGCATGCCACAACTTGGACAGATTTCAAAGGCATTATGCTGAGTAATAATCCAGAATCCTAAAAGGCTTCAATCTGTATGATTTGATTAATAAACTATTTTTGAAATGACAAAGTATGGATATGTAGAGCAGATTAGTGGTTGCCAGGAGTTATGGATAGTGGGCAAGGAAATGATGGCTGTGACCATAACAAGGTAGGACAAGGAAATCTTTGAGATGATATAAGAGTTCTACACCTTGACTGGTGGTGGTTACACCAATTTACATGTGAGAAAATGACATCTTACTATTAGGTCAATTTCCCATTTTTATTTTGTATCATAATATGCAAAATGTAACTAATGAAGGGAAATTAGGTGAAGGCTACATGGGATATCTCTGTACTATCTTTGCATTTCTGTACTATTATTATGAATCTGTAATTATTTCAAAATTAAAAGATAAAAAGTTATGGATAATAATTACTCTCATTATTTTAGAGATGAGAAAGTCATCCTGTTTCTGCCTTAAATTTTTAAAGTTCATACTTCAACAAGAGTGGAAACTAACCCATATCTGAACTGAAACATCAATATATCTTATTTATAAAAGCTAAACTACTGGGTTGTTCTACAAATAAAAACGGATAAGTTTTAGAAATGCAGAGGGAGATTAAAAGTAATAATTGTTTACCAGTTAAGTGAAATTTGGAAAAAGGTAGGGTATAATTGATTTCTATATATAAAAGTATCTCAATTGTGCCCATATTTTTAATGTGTCTTGATCTTATATTACATACTAGGCAGTAGAGTAGGGTCTTTCTATACTTTTTAAAAAATACTTAATCCTTAAAACAAACAAACAAGCAAACAAACAAACAAAACCTCTGCAAAGTAGACATCGCCATTCATATGTTTAAAGGAAATCACAAAGTTTCAGAGAGCCTAAATAACTCAACTAAATATCAGAAAAAGTTATTTGTGGCTTTATATAATTATTTTTTCAAAATAATAAATATATACTTTTTGATGTTAGTTATAAAACTAATATAATAGGTTGCTTAACATAATAAACAAATTGTAATAATATAACATAAAATAAATTAATATACCTTGATTTAATATATCAAGAGCTATGAATATTATTCATAACTTATTTTTAGTTCATATATTTTAAAAATTCTCTTGAAACCAAACATATATATTTGAAATATACTCTATTCATAGGTATTTTATTATTTTTTCTTCCAACTTAACTTTAGGGATTAGTGAATTTTTCCAAGCAAAAATTCTACACTTATGAAGAATTATCTATAATATTTGAAAATTGAAATAGAATTTCATTGAGAAGAATATTTAAATCACAATATATCAAATAAATGACTCATCATGCATGGCAAAATGGAAAATGCATGCTATATAATGCTAAGTTAAACAAACAAAATTTACAGTATTGTTATACTTATGACAATGTACATGCATATATGGGTAAGAACTGAAAAGAAGTAGGTATACCTGAAAGTCATTATTTCATTAAAAAAATTGAATTATAGCATTTTCTTAAAAGTTTTAGCTAATGCTATTTTTTTTCAGTAATATTTTCTAAAAATTGATTAATGTTTAAAGGTTATTAAAGAGTTTTATTCATTAACATTTAATTTTAGAAAGACTAATTGGTATAATGTAAAATCTGTTTAGTCTTATAGATACACTTTTGTGTTCTGTACACTATGCCAGCATTGGAAAGAAATATGCACTATCATTTAGAAATATAGGGGATAAAAAATTGATATTTATAATGGTTAATATTTATAATGATATTATTTATAATGGTTAATAATATATGTAATTGAGTATTCATTGAATAAACTATAATGACTATCCCAAACACTTCTGGAACCAATAACAAAAGACAACTAATAAGATGTTTGAGTCATAATGGAATGGTTTTCAAGAGGGCTCTGGATAGTTTTAGAAATATATTTTTTTTTATTCTAATACTGAGGTTACACGACTACTCTAGAATAGGCTACATAAATTCTCATACCATTTATCTCATCTTACCACTGTTCTGTGTTTCCTAATTTTTCTTTCCTAGCTCCATAATTTAGCAGATTTGGTTTAGAAGTAAGAGTTCAGCAGGTAGGGAAGACTTACACTTGGCCTTCTCCACTCCATCAACCACCACATTACATGTTTACAGTATGACCTCTCAGCCTTTTTATGTGAATCGTTAAAGCTGAAGAGTAAAGAAACTATAGGAAATTTTTTGTTGGGGATGGGGGGTGGGGGCACCAATTATATTTCTAGAACTTTGCTGAGAAATGCTGATACTAATAAGAATGAATTCCAGAAATATTATAATAAATTGTGCAGTTTTTCACCCATCTGGAATAAGTCTCTCTTTCACTGTCCAAAAGACAAAGAAATCTAAGCCTTCAAATGTATCATATAAAATGAATGGCAAAAGCTATAAAAAGTTTCTAATTATGAAAGTTTCTAAAGTCTGAAAGCTACTCTAGAAAAAAATACATTTAATATCCCCATACTTCACCAATTTCTGAGTTTATTTTGATCTTCTGTGGAGACTTTTCAATAAGAACACTGCAGGTTTTTTCAATTACTGTATCCAAGGGTAAAAATATAGAACATATATTTTAAACCTTGCCCTTATATTGGCATACTAAGAAGGCACAAATCACAATTGGTGGGAAAGGAGGGAGTATTTACTTCAACAGGCAAAATTCCATCCATGGTTAAGAAAATATATGACTGTCAATGAATTTTACTCACGAAATTTGGTCTTTTTCTCCTTGCTACTGTACTTAACACTAGAATAAGGAAATAAACTTGATTAGTAAAAAGTAGCAAATATAAATTCTATAATTCACAAATAAAAACTGTTTCACTATACCATTGTTTTCAGTAGATTTATTCATTTACTTAAGATTTGCCACTACTTCTTTTATGCTAGGCACTATGTAAGATTTTAAGAAAACAAAACAAACAAACAAACAGATGGAAATCGCCATTGAACTTATTTCACTTATTAGAGTAAGATAGAAGACCAAGAAGCCAACAAATTATAATACAAGGTAAAAACAAATGGTTTTATTTGGATGCTTATACAGTTCAAAGGGTGCACAGAGAATAGAACAATTAGTTTTTCTTGGGTATTTCAAAGAATGTCATAATGAGGAACTGATATCTGTGCTGGGTCTTCAATTACAACAGAACTTCAATACAAAAAAAAAAAAAAAAAAAGGGAAATAAGTGTAGGCAGTGAGGGGCAAATTGTGCCAAGCCGTAGATTATAAAAGAGCCTAACGTGTCTAGGGTATGGTAAAAAGTTTCATAGACCACAATGTAAGATATGGGGTAGGAAGATTGGAGAGATTTGAAGCAAATGAAGTTGAAATATGTAGATCAGGTTTATGCTGAAAAATTTATGCCTACATTTTATTCTATATACTCAGGGTGCCAACACAATTTTAAGACTGGTCAGTGGATGATTTATTTGCATTTTAAGCATAACTGGAGTGGCAACATGACAAGTCAAATGGAACCAGATAAACTGGTTGTATATAAACCAGCTAGAAGTTTGTTTTAAAATAGTTTAAGTGGCAGATATGAGGGCCTGAACTGAGGCAGCAACAACAAAAGGAAAGAGGAGAGAACAGATTTTTAGAGACACACCTAGGGTACATTTGATAAGATTATAGTTGAAAGGCTTGATGAACAGTATTACCATTAAATGAGATAAGGAATAAAAGCAATTCCCTTCCCTGTTTTCACATTCTTTGAAATAAAAAAAAAAATCACTTTTAATTTCATTCCTGGGATTTGAAATACATTCAAATCCCATTCCTGGGATTTGAAATTTGCTTCTTTCTAATCCATATGAGGCTCTTTCTCAGATGGTAGGCATTAGCAATTGACTATTGACTAAATGAATGAATCAACATAAATGTAAACATACTCTGTACATTTACACTTCTTTATTTAAAATATTGCTAACTAGGTGTTTTATTAAATATTTGGCAACATATCTTGGCTTCCTGTCAGATTAGAATAGAGGCTCCATCATCAGCTGTGTTGTCTATACTGAACTTTATTGCCAGTATTTTCTGTCCCATCACATAGCTTTGTAGTGATGTTTACTGCCATCTCTGTGTCATGTCACTAAATTACAAACTCTGTCATTAGTAGATTTAGTAAATTTATGGTTCCTATATTCCAAAATATTTATGAAATTTAAAATAACTTGTCAGTCCAATGTTCATCCCCAGAAAATCTGATTATTAAGAATTTTCCATTCAATACCTTACTTAGGGACAATCCAACAGAAATTATGTGTATGTATATTTCTTGTTATAATATTTTCTCATTTCATATGGTTGCATATTTACCAAATCTTTGAAGCCCATATCAAATGGTACTTTTTACAGCCATTCCTCACTTCAGTGTATATTCTGTTACTCCTCTGATTCCCATAAGCTTGGTACCTCTCCCACTGAATTTATAATATTTTCTGTTATGTTTTATATATCTATATTATCTCATTAGTACAGTTCTTGGAGTTAAGACAGCATCACATTCAACTGTATCTTCTCTGTTGATATTAGAAAAATGCCTTCCTTTGAGGTGATGTGTGGACTTTGGCTTTTAAAATTACTAAAACTCCCAGACAAACCAAAGAGCACTGAAAATAATAGTATTGTTCAAAGTATCTCTTACAAATTTACATAAAAGTTTGAGTCACTTTTATGTCTTGTGCACAGTATTGGTAGGTAATCTCTTATCTCATAATTTACACATTGAATTATTACAGCATCAAATTTTAAAACATGTATCCAATAACAACACATTTATGATTATTAAATAATCCCCCCTTGACTAAATAAAATATTATTCCAAAATTGCAATACCTTACAAAAATGGAGTATTATCATTCACTCAAAATACACTTCTGGACTTCCCTGGTGGCGCAGTGGTTGAGAGTCTACCTGCCGATGCAGGGGACGCAGGCTTGTGCCCTGGTCCGGGAAGATCCCACATGCCGCAGAGTGGCTGGGCCCATGAGCCATGGCCACTGAGCCTGTGCGTCTGGAGCCTGTGCTCCACAGTGGCAGAGGCCACAACAGTGAGAGGCCCGCATACAGCAAAAAAAAAAAAAAAAAAAATACACTTCTATATTGGCCATGAGTTAATAATGGCTGAATAAGTGATGAGTAGGTGGTGGTTCATAGTACTATTCCTTCTACTTTTGTATATCTTTATTTTCAAAAGGAAATATTTTAAAATGTTTATCTAAAAAGTCTTTACATAACACCTTTGGAAATCTATTTGTTTAAAATATATGCTTAGAGAGGGGAGGAGGAGACAAGATGTTATATAGAAGGACATGAGCACACCCCTTCTTATGGAAACACCAAAGTTACAACTAACTGTGGAACAATCACTAACAATAAAACAATGGAACCTACCGAAAAAGATACCCTTCATCCAAAGACAAAGAAGAAGCCACAAGGAGATGGTAGGAGGGGCACAATAGTGATAAAATCAACTCCCAAACATGCCAGGTTGGTGACCCACAAACTGGAAAATAATTATACCATAGATGTTTTCCCACAACAGTGAAAGTTCTGAGCTCCACGTCAGGCTACCCAGCCTAGGTGTCTGGCAATGAGAGGAGAAGCCCCCAGAGAATCTGGCTTTGAAGACCAGTGGGTTTAATTGCAGGAATTCACAGGACTGGGGGAAAAGGAAACTCCACTCTTGGCGGGTGCACACGAGGACCCAGGTAAAAAGTGGTGATCTCATAAGAGATTGTGCCAGACTTACATGCTAGTATTGGAGGGTCTCCAGCAGAGGCAGGGGGGTGACTCTGGCACTCTTGGCAAGTACTCATTGTCATAAGCCCTCCTGGAGGCCACCATTTTCTCATCAAGATGTGGTCCTTCCCCAAAACCTGTAGGCTTCAGTGGTGAAATGCCTCAGGCCAAACAACAAAAAGGGCAGGAACACAGACCCACTCATCAGCAAACAGGCTGCTTAAAGTCTTGATGAGTAAACAGCTGCCTCAAATATACCACCTGGGGCTTTCCTGGTGGTGCAGTGGTTGAGAGTCCACCTGCAAATGCAGGGGACGTGGGTTCATGCCCCGGTCTGGGAAGATCCCACATGCCATGGAGCGGCTAGGCCCATGAGCCATGGCTGCTGAGCCTGCACGTCTGGAGCCTGTGCTTCACAACAGGAGAGGCCACAACAGTGAGAGGCCCGTGTACCACACACACAAAACAAAAAACAAACAAACAAAAAAAACCCACCACCTGACACAACCCTGCCCACCAGAGGGACAAAACCCACCCCAAACACCAGTGAGCAGGTACCAGTCCCTCCCATCAGGAAGCCTTCACAAGCCTCTTAGACAGCCTCATCAACCAGAGAGCAGACAGCAGAGGCAAGAAGAACTACGACCATGCAGCCTGTGGAATGCAAAATGCAATCACAGAAATTTAGACAAAATGAGATGGCAGAGGAATTCGTCCCAGATGAAGGAAGAAGATAAAACCTGAGAAGAACAACTAAGTGAAATGGAGATAGGCAATCTACCTGAAAATGAACTCAGAGTAATGATAGTAAAGGTGATCCAGGATCTCAGAAAAAGAATGGAGGCACAGATCAAGAAGAGACAAGAAATGTTTAACAAAGACCTAGAAGAAATAAAGAACCAACAGATGGAAATGAACAATACAATAACTGAAATGAAAAATACACTAGGAGGAATCAATAGCAGAATAACTGAGGCAGAAGAATGGTTAAGTGAGCTGGAAGAGAGAATGGTGTAAATTACTGCCACAGAACAGAATAAAGAAAAAAGAATGAAAAAAATAAGGATAGTCTAAGAGACCTCAGGGACAACATTAAATAACACCAACATTCACATTATAGGGGTCCCAGAAGGGGAAGAGAGAGAGAAAAGACCTGAGAAAATATTTGAAGAGATAATAGCTGAAAACTTCCTTAACATGGGAAAGGAAACAGTCACCCAAGTTCAGGAATCATAGAAAGTCCCAGGCAGGATAAACCCAAGAAAGAACACATTGAGACACACAGTAATCAAACTGACAAAAATTAAATACAAAGAGAAATTATTAAAAGCAACAAAGGGAAAGCAACAAATAACATATAAGGGAACTCCCATAAGATTATCAACTGATTTCTCAGCAGAAACTCTGCAGGCCAGAAGAGAGTGGGACAATATATTTAAAGTGATGAAAGGGAAGAACCTACAACCAAGAATACTATACCCAGAGAGTCTCTCATTCAGATTCAATGGAGAAATCAAAAGCTTTACAGACAAGTAAAACCTAAGAGAATTCAGCACCACTAGACCAGAATTACAACAATTGCTAAAGAAACTTCTCTAGGCAGAAAAGAAAAGGTTACAACAAGAACCAAGAAAATTATGAATGGAAAAGCTCATTGGTAAAGACAAACATAAATAAAAGTAGGAAATCATCTGCACACAAATATGATATCAAAACCAGCAACTGTGAGAAGAGGAGAGCACAAATTGCAGGATACTGGAAATGCATTTGAAATGAAAAGACTAGCAACTTAAAACAATCTTGTTTATATATAGACTACTATATCAAAACTCATGGTAACTGAAAACCAAAAATCTACAATAGATACACACACACAAAAGAAAAGGAATCCAAGCACATACTAAAGTTAGTCATCAAATACAAGAGAAGAGACCAAAAGAGGAAGAGAAGAAAAAAACACCTACAAAAACAAATCCAAAACAATTAACAAAATGGAAATAAGAACAAACATATCAGTAATTACCTTAAATGTAAATGGATTAAATGTTCCAACCAAAAGATATAGACTGGCTGACTAGATAGAAAAACAAGACCCATATATATGCTGTCTTCAGATCTAGGGACACATACAGGCTGAAAGTGAGGGGATGGAGAAAAGGTATTGTATGCAAATGAAAATCAAAAGAAAGCTGGAGTAGCAATACTCATATCAGACAAAATAGACTTTAAAATAAAGACTATTACAAGAGACAAAGAATGACACTACATAATGATCAAGGGATCAATCCAAGAAGAAGATATAACAATTGTAAATATTTATGCACCCATCATAGAAGCACCTCAATATATAAGGCAAATACTAACAGCCATTGAAGGAGAAATCAACAGTAACACAATATTAGTGGGGGACTTTAACAACCCACTCTCATCAATGGACAGATCATCCCGATAGAAGATCAATAAGGAAACACAGGCCTAAAATGACACATTAGACCAGATGGCCTTAATTGATATGTAGAGAACATTCCACCCCAAAGCAGCAGAATACACTCTCTTCTCAAATGCACATGGAACATTCTCCAGGATTGATCACAGGCTGGGTCACAAAGCGAGTCTCAGTAAATTTAAGAAAATTGAAATCATATCAAGCATCTTTTCTGACCACAACACTATGAGATTAGAAATCAACTACAAGAAAATAACTGTAAGAAACACAAACACGTGGAGGCTAAACACTATACTACTGAACAACCAATGGACCACTGAAGAAATCAGAGAGGAAATCAAAAAATACCTAGAGACAAATGAAAACCAAAGCATGATGATCCAAAACCTATGGGATGCAGCAAAAGCTGTTCTAAGAGGGAAGATTATAGCAATCCAATCTTACTTCAGGAAACAAGAAATATCTTAAATAAACAAACTAAACTTACACCTAAAGCAACTAGAGAAAGAAGAACAAACAAAATCCAAAATTAGTAGAAGGAAAGGAACCATAAATATCAGAGCAGAAATAAATGAAATAGAAATGAAGAAAACAATAGCAAAGATCAATGAAACAAAAAGTTTGTTCTTTGAAAAGATAAACAGATTTGATAAATGTTTAGCTAGACTCATCAAGAAGAAGAAGGGGAGGGCTCAAATCAATAAAATTAGAAATGAAAACGGAGAATATATAACAGACACCACAGAAGTACAAAGGATCATAAGAGACTATTACAAGCAACTATATGCCAAAAAAATGGACAAACAGAAAAAATGGACAAATTCTTAGAAAGGTGCAATCTCCCAAGACTGAACCAGGAAGAAATAGAAAATATGAACAGACCAATCACAAGTACTGAAATTGAAACAGTGATGAAAAAACTCCCAACAAACAAACGTCCAGGACCAGATGGCTTCACAGGTAAATTCTATCAAACATTTAGAGAGGAGATAACACCTATTCTTCTGAAACTATTCCCAAAAAAATTATAAAGGAAGGAACACTTCCAAACTCATTCTATGAGGCCATCACCCTGAAACCAAAACCAGACAAAGGTACTACAAGAAAAGAAAATTATAGTCCAATATCACTGATGAACTAGACACAAAAATCCTCAACAAAATACTAACACACTGAATCCAACAATACCTTAAAAGGATTATACACCATAATCAACTGGGATTTATCCCAGAGATGCAAGGATTTTTCAATATCCACAAATCAATCAGTGATATACACCACCTTAACAAATTGAAGAATAAAACCCATATGATCATCTCAATAGATGCAGAAAATCTTTTGACAAAATTAAACACCCATTTATGATGAAAACTCTCCAGAAAGTGGGCATAGAGGGAACATACCTCAACATAAGAAAGGCCACATATGACAAACCTACGTCTAACATCATACTCAACAGTGAAAATATGAAAGCATTTCCTCTAAGATCAGGAACAAGACAAGGATGTGCACTCCCACCACTTTTATCAACATAGTTGTGGAAGTCCTAGACACAGTAATGAGAGAAGAAAAAGAAATAAAGGGAATCCAAATTGGAAAAGAGGAAGTAAAACTGTCACTATTTGCAGATGACTTGATACTATACACAGAAAATCCTAAAGATGCTACCAGAAAACTGCTAGAACTCATCAATGAATTTGGTAAATTTGCAGGATAGAACATTAATACACAAAAATCTTTTGCAATTCTATACACTAACAATGAAATATCAGAAAGAGAAATTCAAGAAACAATCACTTTTATGATCACATCAAAAAGAATAGAATACCTAGGAATAAACCTACCTCAGGAAACAAAAAACCTGCAGTCTGAAAACTATAAGATGCTGATGAAAGTAATAGAAGATAACAAAAACAGATAGAAAGATATACCATGCTCTTGTATGGGAAGAATCAAAGTTGTCAAAATGACTATACTACACAAGGTAATTCACAGACCCAATGCAATCTGTATCAAATTACCAATGGCATTTTTCACAGAACTATAACAAAAAAAATTTAAATTTCTATGGAGACACAAAAGACCCTGAATAGTCAAAGCCATCTTGAGAAAGAAAAATGGAGTTGGAGGAATCAGGCTCTCTGACTTCAGACTATGCTACAAAGCTATAGTCATAAAAACAGTGTGGAACTGGCACAAATACAGAAATATAGATCTATGGTACAGGATAGAAAACCCAGAAATAAACCCATGCACCTATGGTCAATTAATCTACAACAAAGAAGGCAAGACTATACAATGGAGGAATGACAGTCTTTTCAATAAATGGTGCTAAGAAATCTGGACAGCTGTATTGAAAAAAAAATGAAATTAGGCCATTCATTAACACTATACACAAAAATAAACTCAAAATGGATTAAGGACCTAAATGTAAGACCAGATATTATAAAACTCTTAGAGGAAAATATAGGCAGAACACACTTAGACATAAATCACAGCAATGTCTTTCATGGTCTGTCTCCTAGAATAATGAAAATCAAAAGAAAAATAAACAAATGGAACCTAATTAAACTCAAAAGCTTTTGCACAGCAAAGAAAACCATAAACAAAATGAAAAGACAACCCACCGATTGGGAGAAAATATTTACAAACAATGTGACCGACAAGGGATTAATCTCAAAAATTTACAAACAGCTCACTCATATGGCTCAATAAAACAAACAAACAAACAAACAAAAAAACAATCAGAAAATGGATGGGCAGGAGACCTAAATAGATATTTCTCCAAAGAAGACATACAGATGGTCAAGAGGCACATGAAAAAATGCTCAGCATAGCTAATTATCAGAGAAATGAAAATCAAAACTACAATGAGATATCACCTCACACCAGTCCGAATAGCCATCATCAAAAAGTCTACAAACAATAGATGCTGGAGAGGGTGTGGAGAAAAGGGAATCCTCCTACACTGTTGGTTGGAATGTAAATTGGTACAGCCTCTATGGAGAACAGTATGGAGGTTCCTTAAGAAACTAAAATAGAGCTACCATGTGATCCAGCAATCCCACCCCTGGGCATATATCCAAGAAAAACATGGTTCGAAAGGATATATGCACCCCAATATTCATGGCAGCACTGTTTACAATAGCCAAGACATGGAAGCAGCCTAAATGTCCATCAATAGATGAAAGGAAAAAGATGTGGTACAAAGATATATATACAATGGAATATTACTCAACCATTGAAAAGAATGAAATACTGCCATTTGCAGCAGCATGGATGGACCTGGAGATTATCATACTAAGTGAAGTAAGTCAGACAAAGGAAGGCAAATATCATATGATATTACTTATATGCAGAACCTAAAAAAAAACATGATTCAAATGAACTTATTTACAAAACAGACTCACAGACTTAGAGAATGAACTTAGGGTTACCAGGGGAAAAGGTGGGAGGGAGGGATAGATTGGGAGTTTGGGATTGTACAAACTACTATATTTAAAATAGATAACCAGTAAGAACCTACTGTATAGCACAGGGAAGTCTGCTCAATACAATAATCTAAATGTGGAAATAATTTGAAAAATAATATATACATGTATTCAATATATATATAACTGAATCACTTTGTTGTACACCTGAAACTAACACAACATTGTTAATCAACTATACTCCAATATAAAATAAAAATTAATGCAAAAACTTATGCTATGAAAAAATTTAAAAACTAAAGTATATGGTTAGAATGGAATATCACTCATATTTCTTCAAATATTCTTTTATCTATGGTCTAGTTTATAAAATAGACTTTTGATAATAGATATGAATTAGTAAACTAAAGATGTCATTGTGGAGATATTAATTCTTATGTACTGCTAAGGAGGCTTTAAAAATTTATGTTAAAAATCCACAGTTCAATTATCAACATATTATCCATAAATGTATATATAACCATGGGGAATCATTTTAGAAGCAATCAGGCTATTACATATAGATTCTATACAAAAATTTTAGGTAACATACATCTGTAATTCTTAAGGATATGAAGAGAATTAAGGTATTTAACAACTTAAAGATAATTAACAACTCAATAAAAACTTGAACAGATGGAAAGTTATACTGAGATGGAAATGTCTGTTGCATCCCTCAAATTGTTTCCTCTTCTTGATGAACCCACTGCTTGGTTACACTGTCTGGCAAAAGAAAGTTGGCAAATAGAATTGCACCACTTATATGGCCTACCCCATAAAATGTTTCCTGTATAATCCCATTACATGCTTCCCCTCATCCACCAGCTGGATATTGACACTCAAGTAAACCATGGAGTATAACTGCTGGAGATGGCACAGTGTCTAGAAGCTTCGGTCCCTGAAACATTGTGTGGAACATATTTATACCTCCAACAACCTCCCTCACACTTAATTTTGTTAATCTGATCCTGCACTGAATCATTAGATGAGCACAAAATAAACTTTTACTGTGTTAGGCCATTGAGATTTTAGAATTTTCTTATTTTTGCAATTAGCCTCATTTTAAAGTAATTGGTACCTTTAATGGAGTACTGTCATAAAGTCTCTAACTTGTCTCTGGATTAGCTGTCAATTGATGGGCAGAGAAAAAACAAACACAGTAAGTTGGAAGACTATGGCACCCTGTTATTACTTTGTAAAACATTTGATAAAATTATCTTCTACAATAAATTGGAAGGCACATCGTGTGCCTACTGAATTGTGGCTCTAAGGGAAACAGTTGGAAAGACCAGTAGTGTTAGTTGTGTTCCTGATTATTTTCTGTCTTTATAATACATCAATCAGAAGAAATGAACTCTGGCAAGAATTGGCCAAAGGGAAAAGAATTAGATGAGTCCAGAAATGAAGGACCTTAGAGGGTTAAAATGTCAACTGCTAGGTATTGGTCTGTGATATTGCATGTCCACATTTTCTTTATAGGTAATAAATAAATTAGACTTTGGGGAAATAAAATACATAAGTTAATACATTCCTTAAATTTAAAAAAAAGTGAGGTATGATTTCTGTGTGTGTTAGTTTTCTTTTGCTGCAAAATAAACTACCATTGCCACAATGGCTTAAAACAACACCCGTTTATTAGCTCACAGTTCTCTAAGTCAGAAATCCAGCATGGTGGCTTGGTTCTCTGCTCATGGTACTGCAAAAAGGAATAAAGTCATTGGCCAGTCTGAATTCTCATCCACAGACTCTGGGGAAAATTTTGCTTCCAAGTCATTCTTGTTGCCAGAATTCAGTTCCCTGTGGTTGAAGGACTGAGAGACCCCTGTTTACTTGATGGCTGTCAGCCAGGGGTTACTTCAGCTTCTAGAAGTCACATGCATTCCTTGTCATGTGGCCACATCTATCTTCAAGTCAGCAATAAAACATTATATTTTTCTTGTACTTCAAATCTCTGATTTTCTTTCCTGCAATGAACTAAAGAAAACTCTCTCTTTTTAAAGTCCTCACCTATCAAATCAGGCCCCTTGGATTATCTCCCTACCTTAAAGACAATTGATTTGGAAACTTAATTACAGCTTCAGAAGACTTTCATAGCAGAACCTAAATTAGTGTTTGATTTAATGACAGGGGACATGTGTTATTAGGGACCTTGGAATCTTGGGGGGCCATTTTAGAAATCTTCTAACCACATGTGGTCATAAAAATCTAATAAATATTGTTTGTATCCTGTATTTTCTCCCAGAGATTCATAATCTACACACATGTCTTTAGTACATGCTTTAAGAAGTTCTACAGTAAAAACATTTAAAAAACAACAACAAAAAAAACACTTAAGCTTGATTGTAACCATCAGCCCTTTTATCTCATTCACCTATTAACATGTCACTATCACCCTGTGTGGTGGTAGCTACATCCTCTTCTTCAGGTCAACTTTCTTCTTGCTAAAGTAAGCTGTAAGCGTGGCTGGGAAAAGGGAGGGAAGTTAAATTATAATTATTGTATTATTATTATTAGTGAGATAGCTATTTCTTAGAGTCCAAGGTAAAAGTTTTTTCTTGTCATGTAGAAAAATAACTGTCAGAAAACTTCCTGTGTGGCTCTATCAAATGTCTAGTCCCTCAGCAGCTATGACTCACAAATAGCTCAGTGGCCCTATTGCTTTAACAGCTAATGTGTTTTTCTTATTTTTACATTTTATTGTTTGTTTTCTAACTTCACTGAATTTGTCATCACTTCATCAACCTCTAACATAAATGTTTTTTTTAATTCTAAAAATATGTAAATAGTGGTTTTAAATTGTCTCAGAGAGAGTTAAAATTTTATTCTCATCTTATCATAAATACTTCTAACTTGATTTAAATTTAAATATTTAATTGTCTAATAAGATGTTGATAAAAACAAGATGTCAATTTATCATAAAAATTATGAGGTATAAAGTTTTATTTAAGAACATGATACTTTTTTATTAATACAAAATATTTGTTTCTTTTTGGTTAGTACATTGCTGCTTGTTCTTTATTTTAGTATTATTTCTTATACTGAGGTATAATTGACAATAACATTAGAGTAGTTTCATGTATACATTATAATAATTCTATATTTGTATATCCTGTGAAATGATCACCCCAATAAGTCTAGTTACCATCCATCACCATATAAAGTTACAATTTTTGTGTGTGTGATGAGAACTTTTAAGATTTACTCTCTTAGCTACTTTCAAATATGAAATACAATATTGTTGACTATAGTCACCATGCTGTACATTACATCCCATGACTTATTTATTTTATAACTGGATGTTTGTACCTCTTGACCACCTTTACTCATTTTACCCACTTTCCAACTCCCCTCCCCTGTAACCAAATGGTGAATAAATATTTTGAAATGAAATAACCCTAAAATAGAGGTAATATTTAGATGGAGATCTGGATTTATCTTGAAACTGTGATTTCCATTCTAGATAAACAAGTGTCTTGCTCTATAAAGAAAGATTTTTGTCACTGCCCAATATTCTTGTTAGTCCTTTTGACCAAGGAAAGGAAATGATATTACAGGATGTATTATGAATCTTTCAAGGTTTGAATATTGGAGTAATAATTTGTCATTGATGTATAGTTGGCTTGACATCCAAAGTAAGCTACTAATAGTTTAGTTAGAAGCTAATTATGATACAGTTCACTAAATGTAAGTAAAGAGAACAGCGTGCTACAATGAAAACTTAAATCTTGCTTCCAATATTTTCAAAATTATTCATCTGATATCAACAAACACTAAAAGTCTATTATACTGGTACTATGAATTATAACTACAGCTTATATGATCATTTTAAATGTATCTATAGTTAGTTTTTTAAATGCAGATTAATTTCTCTTAAATTACCTGTTGGTACCATAGCAGGCATGATGAAAAGTCAAACAGAGCTTTGAGAGTATATTAAGAATTGAAGTATTTTGCATACCATTCCTATCCTTTATCTCTCAGAACTGTTACCCATATTCAGATAACAGAGGGAAAAATGAGGTCTAGGAAGGGTGACTTGCCAGGCTTTATTAAGGTGAAGTATGTGGAATGCATTGCTACCATTCAAGTGCTCACATTTCCTTAGCTCACTCATCTGACATGATTCCATTTTTATGTCCTAAACTCTATAGACTGAATGAATGCATGACTGCTGTATCAGGAAACCTGTGCAAAATACATAACTTCAGCAAATCTTTGACAAGCACCATTCATTAATCTTTGTTTCATAATTCTCACCAGTATGCATACCCTGCTTTTCTGTCCCAATCTGCAAGTAAATTGGTTTTTAAGAAAATGGAAAAGTCAGCAGAAGATGTTGGAGCACACATTTTTCTGTTGAAACAATTCAGTAGACCTGGGCAGCAATGTTAATGGTTAAAGTTAATAGAACTTGTCCCTGTTTCAACTGAGTCATCAATTTATATTAGTGACAATATTGTTTGGATGCCCATGTAACAATAAAAATAAACTTAGAGTAAAAATATGGAAAATTTTAGCCTACAGACATTTATAGTCTTAAAATATAGTTACGTAAAACAGAGTTCAACTGTAGTGAAATGTTAGGAGCAGTGTCTAGTTTTCAGGTTCAAAAAAAAAAAAAAGTTACCAGAGTTCTTTTCCCTGTAACAATGAATTAGGTAATGAACAAATCCATATAATGAGAACAAACAGAAAATCTAGAAAATATATATTAAAATATATATGTTGTAATATATGCAGCTACGTGCATATATATATATATATATCAGAAAACTATAAGACACTGATGAAGAAATCAAAGATGACACAAACAGATAGAGAGATATACCATGTTCTTTGATTGGAAGAATCAATATTGTGAAAATGACCATACTACCCAAAGCAACCTACAGATTCAATGTAATCCCTATCAAATTACCCATTTTTTACAGAACCTGAACAAAAAATCTTCAAATTTGTATGGAGACAAAAAAGACCCCCAATAGTCAAATCAATCTTGAGGGAATAATACGGATCTGGAGGAATCAGACTCCCTGACCTCAGCCTATACTACAAAGCTGCAGCAATCAAGAGAGTCTGGTAATGGTACAAAAAACAGAAATGTAGGTCAATGGAACAGGATAGGAAGCCCAGAAATAAACCCACACACATATGGTCAACTAATCTATGGCAAAGGAGGCAAGGATATACAATGGAGAAAAGACAGCCTCTTCAATAAGTGGTGCTGGGAAAACTGGATAGCTACATGTAAAAGAATGAACGCTCCCTAACACCATACACAAAAATAAGCTCAAAATGGATTAAAGACCTAAATGTAAGACTGGACACTATAAAACTCTTAGAGGAAAATGTAGGAAGAACACTCTTTGACATAAATCACAGCAAGATCTTTTTTGACTCACCTCCTAGAGTAATGGAAATAAAAACAAGAATAAACAAATGGGACCTAATGAAACTTAAAAGCTTTTGCACAACAAAGGAAACTATAAAGAAGATGAAAAGACAACCCTCAGAATGGGAGAAAATATTTGCAAATGAATCATTGGACAAAGGATTAATTTTCAAAAACATAAACAGCTCATGCAGGTCAATATTAAAAAATACAAACAATCCAATCCAAAAATGGGCAGAAGACCTAAATAGACATTTCTCCAAAGAAGACATACAGATGGCCAAGAGGCACGTGAAAAGCTTCTCAACATCAATAATTACTAGAGAAATGCATATCAAAACTACAATGAGGCATAACCTCACACCAGTCAGAATGGCCATTATCAGGAAATCTACAAACAACAAATGCTGGAGAGGGTGTGGAGTAAAGAGAACCCTCTTGCCCTCTTGGTGGGAATGTAAATTGATACAGTCATTATGGAGAACAGTATGGAGGTTTCTTAAAAAACTGAAAATAGAATTATCATAGGACCAGCAACCCCACTACTGGGCATATACCCAGAGAAAACCATAATTCAAAAAGACCCATGCACCCCAATGTTCATTGCAGCACTGTTTACAGATCATGGAAGTGACCTAAATGTCCATCAAAAGATGAATGGATAAAGAAGATGTGGTACATATATACAATGGAATATTACTCAGCCATTAAAAGGAATGAAACTGGGTTATTTGTAGAGATGTGGATGGACCTAGAGACTGTCATACAGAGTGAAGTAAGTCAGAAAGAGAAAAACAAATGTCGTATATTAATGCATATATGTGGAATCTAGAAAAATGGTACAGATTAACTGGTTTGCAAGGCAGAAATAGAGACAAAGATGTAGATAACAAACATATGGACACCAAGGGGGGAAGTGGGGCGGGGGCGGGTGTGGTGGTGGTGGGATGATTTGGGAGATTGGTATTGACACATATACAACAATATATATAAAATAGATAACTAATAAGAATGTGCTGCATTGAAAAAAATTCAAAATAATAAAAAATAATGGCTGAGAATTATCAAAATTTTGTTGAGTGATACCAATCACAATGAACTCAAATTTAGATGAATGCAAAACAAACCACACCTAGATGAAGCATAGTAATTTTGTTGAAAACCAGAGTAAAGGGATGGAAAATGTTAAAACCCACCACAGAACACAAAAGCAAAACTAAGTCTGACAGCTGAATCTTATATTGGAACAAGAAATACTAGAATAGCCCATCTTCTTCTTTATGATCTGTAATGCCATTTCTGTTATATTTTCATAAATATATTGGCCCATTTATTTATACTTGAGCACTAATACCATAATGCTTTATTTAATAAAACTATATAATACATCCTCTCCCTCCATGGACTTCTTTTATAGGAAAATTTTGCTTACACTTGGCTCTTTGTTCTAATATTAAAATTTAGAATCAGCCTATAAATTTCCACAAAATAGCTGGTTATGATTTCATTGACACTGAACTAAATCCCCAAGTCAATATGTGGAATACAGATATCTTCATAATACTGAGTTTTTCAATGGTTTATATATTTAATGTATTATAATATAGCTCTTCTGTAACTTTTGTTAGATTTATTTCTAGACAGTGTTTATTTTTTAAATATTACAAATAATGTATTATTTTAAATGTTCAACTTTTTATTTAAAAAAATGCAGTTGACCTCTGCTCATTGACCTTACAACTAGAAACCTTGCTAAACATCTTATTAAACAAAATTTTAGAAAATTAAATTGTAGTGTGTGTGTGTGGCTGTGTGTGTGTGTGGTGTGTTTTATATAGAGTTCTACTACCATTCGAAATGTGCTCTCTGGTCTGAGGCTGGTCCACTCACTGTTCATTACTGATGATCTGTCTTCCCTCCTCCTCTGCTCTTTCAAGAATTTGTTGTATTTTTTTTCTGCAGTATTATTATCATGTATCTGTGTGTGAATTTCTTTTTATTTATTCTTTTTAAAATAAATTGGGCTCTTTGATTCTATACCTTGATGATTTTAATCAGTTTTAAAAATTCTTAGTGATTACTGTTCACATTTTGTGTCTTTCCTATTTTTTCTTCTGAGTTTATATTTAAATGAATATTAGACCTTAAGGGTTCATCTTCTATTCCCATTGTATTTTTCATAGATATAAATCTGTGTTTTCAAGTCTGGGTAATTTTTCTGACCTCTCTTCCAGTCTACCAATTATGTTTTTAGTTTAGTCTAAATAGTTATAAAACCATATAGTATTTATGGTACTATAAATACTATTTATATATAGTATTTTAATTTTAGTTAATGTGTTTTTTACTTCTAGATTTATTTTGATTTGATTTTTTTATTCACTATCATTTTTTAGAGCTTCCTCTGGCTTATATATTTTAAAATAGTTTTATATATAAACTTTATATGTATATGCACTATATATATATATTAGTTATTTTATATTTGGAGTCCAATGTTTAATATCAAAATCATTTTGTGTCTGTTCCTTGTCTGTTTCTGTAGTTAAACTTACACTGAATTGTTTTCTTGAGTGCCTTGATTGCTTTGACTGTGTGCATGCCATTGTACAAAAAAAAAAAGTACATGAAAGCATAATTGAAGCCTAAAGAAAAAGATGTCTTTGTTTGCCAGTTGACTGTGGTTGCTACTAGTGTAAGACAACCTTAAACTAAATTTAAGGCTTGAGGTTTCTCAGAAGATCCAGTTGAGTTACATTTGGGCTGTCAGTTCCAAATTAATGTTGGTCAACCTCAGTTGATCCTAACCCTATGAAGGAGATGGTTATCGTTAAAGAATTCCCATATTCTGTAAGCAGTGTGGTTTTATTTTATTACCCCAACACCATATTCAAATTTGCCAATCTCAGCAGTTATTCTTAAAGAAAGAAATTTTCTTACATATTTATTTCTCTGGGTTTTGAGTTTGACTTCATCTTGTGATCTTGTCAAATCTTCAATTATTTTAAAGAAATATTTTGTTAATGTTATACTTATGAGTCATAGGTTTGAGTTGGTTGTGCTAATTTGGCTTATAAATATCAGACACAAGAAATCTTGCATTGAATTTTTATTCATATGTATATATTTACATTGCATTTAATATATATATAAACATGTTTATTTATATGTTAGCTTATTTTTCAACCCTACCTTGATCTTTTTGATAATCTCTTTGTTTTCTCATATTTTGAATTCTATGTTTTGTTTCTCTAAGCATATTAAATATATAATTTTTATATTATGTTTCTGATAATTTCAATAATTATAGACTTTTAAATCCTGATTATAAAATTTTTGTTTCAGTTAACTTTCACTCAGGATAACAATTATCTACTTATCATTTTTGATAATCTTCTATTCTTAAAAATAAATCTTGGAGATTTTTTGAAGTCTTTACTTAAAGTTCTTGTTTTCTGAGACTATTTGTGTTGCTTCTCTTAGGTAAGTAGGGGCAAGGACCTGCCTAGGACAACTTTAAATCTTCAGCTTATAGTTTGAGCACTACATGATAGTCAATTTTGATGTCAAGTATATTTGACAACAGACTATGTTTAGAAAATCTCAGGAGAGATTTGGATTCTTTAGGCAAAATAAAAGTGCCCCAAACATCTTCTGAATTTTAGTATTTTTTGAGTTTTACCCCACTGAAAATAATACTTTTTCCAGAGTTCCATCTTTATGAAGAGTTTTCTGATTTAACCTACTATTCAGGCTTTGCCCCATTTATGGTGCTCAGCCTGTTAAAACAAAATCTTCAGGCTACCTTAGACCAAGGTTCAACAGATGTTCCTAAGGCAATTTAGTGTTTTTATTGTTTTTGTTTTTTAATCTCTTGGGTTGCATTTCTTGTCTTTTTGGAGATTCTTACAATTTGCTTATTTCTTTAGCAGCACATTTTTTAGGGATAAATTTTTGAATTTTATCCAGCAGAATTTGTATCCCACATTGGAAAGTTTTATCATGATGCATAGTCTGTTTAAAGTAGAAACATGATTGTCTCAAGTATAGAGATCTTTTGAGATGGATGATTGAATTAGAGCATAAACTTAGTTGAAATTTTCAATTACAGAAATTTGAGACCTCTATTGGAATACATTTCTTCTTAATGAAACAATTTTCTTCCCCTTGGACCAAAACCGAACTAATTTTCCCTTCCTTGACATTGTAAAAAGCCATTTATCTTCTAATTGTCACTCTTGCCTTCTTTTTTAATTTAGATATTATATTTCCAAGTTTGTTATTTTGGAACATTTTTCTGAATGAAATAACTTTCAAATGTGTATTAAATGTTAATAGAAAATGGGTTCAATAAATAGAATTTTACTATTTGGGGTGGAATATAGTTATTTAATTACTAAAGAATACTTTTTCTCAGATAGAAAGTACAAATAAGAAGACAATGCTTGGTGAATTCACAATGCCTTTCATGGCTCCTTAGTTGCGCAAAGTAAAAATAATTCAAGTTCTTCCATTGTGTTTGGACTTCCCAGTGAGTAAAACTATCTCTTTCATTTTGTCTTTGGACTCCAGTGTATCTTTTATGTTAATTTATCATGTTTAATAGGTGAGAGGTTTGTGTTTTGCCTTAGAAAAGAACTGGTAAAATTTGCATTGAACAATACCCAAGAGATGATGAAATATTTTTTCTTTGTTAATTTTTGTATTACAGTGTCCTGAAATGTATTATCGATAAAACTCCACACAGAAAGACTGCCCAAGAGATCATACTGTTCTTCATAGAATAGTAATCTGTTAAATACTTCAAGCTTATGGTTGTTGAATGCCTTTAATTATTAAGAATATGCCTAAGTAAAATAAGTTTTAGCATACTGGTATTACATTTACATTTAAAACACAGAGAAAATTAAGAATATAATTTAGTATAATTTAGTATCCAAACTCACTGAAATTTACTAAATTATGACATATTGAAATTTTATTGGAAAACTAACAAAAATATATGTAACAATCTTTACTGATAAGATATTTAAATAGATTAATATTTATTAACAAGATATTTATTTAAATAGATTCTTTTTGATATTTGTAACATTTCATTATTAGAGATGGCTTTTATGTGTTCAAATAGACCTTTTTTTAATGCCTTTTTAGATAAATGATAGATTCTTTTTTTTAGTGGACACGATAAAAACAATAATGACAAAGTATGACTTGTGTGCTGATAATAGCTTACACATTTTATAGCTCTGTATACTTTACAAAACACTTAACTTTTTGCATTATCCATCACAGTTAATATAGTCACATAATATCCTACATAATTTCAGACATTCAGGGAATTTCAGACATTCTGTCAGGCTGCTGGTGGTGGTGGGCATATGTAAAAGCAGGCAGGTCTGTTATTCCCAAGCTTCCTACTCCATGCTACGGAGGAGGTCAGGTACCCAAATGTGACCTTTACACAAAGCAAAGTACACAAGTTGACTGAACGTTGTTGAAAAATTGAGGCATCATATAAGCATAGATGCCTATCCACTTCTGCATACTAAATATCAATTAAAACTCAAACTGTACAGATAGGATATCTATACCTATATATAGATATAAAGGTTTATATCTATACTTATCTACCTATCTATCTGGAGGCACCTAAAGTAAAATGACATATTTCTATATTTTAAATCCTGCTGGACTGTAGTCTAAAAATTCTTAATGCTGCTTAATTTTTAAGTATAATGAAAGAGCCTGCAGCCCACTTATGACCTAGAGTTCACTCAATCTTTGCCATTACTATTTTAGTTCACTTTTGTACTAGCTATTCTAGTCAATTTCTTATCATTTTAAGGATAAAATAAATGTAATTAATTTTAATATACTAGTTAAAAAAGTACCAAAAGTTACTGCAATCACTCTGTTGTTTCAATGCCTAATTGTACTCTCAATCATGTGATTAAATGCACTTTAAGAATAAAATACTTTAATTTATAATTGATGGGAATATCAAACATAGATTTTGGTATAATATACAGATATTAAAGTTTTCCAGTTTCATTTTAGCCAACAGAAAACCTTTGGAATTATTTAAGATCTCCACAGATTTTTATTAAAGACACACTCAAGATTGTCTAACTGCATAATGTAATGTCCTTTAGAAAGGAAATACTTAAATTAGATTAAGTAAGAGTTTTTCCAGAATGTTGTTAAATGAAAACGAAATAATGAGTAACACTCAATGTTATTAGAGTAGAACAGAAAAAATACTTAATTTACCCACTGTGCACAACTTACATTTTTCTACCTGTCTATTTCTTTTTCTTTTTTTAATATCTTTATTGGAGTATAATTGTTTTACAATGTTGTATTAGTTTTTGCTGTGTAACAAAGTGAATCAGCTATACGTATACATATATCCCCATATCCCCTCCCTCTTGCATCTCCCTCCCACCCTCCCTATCCCACCCCTCTAGGTAGTCACAAAGCACTGAGCTGCTCTCCCTGTGCTATGCAGCTGCTTCCCACTAGCTATCTATTTTACATTTTTTACCTGTTCATTTCTTTAAATTATAGTTAGAAATATTCATTAAGAATTGAAATATATTTTTACATATGAGTAGTAGTATATTTATAAATAAAGGAGACAAGATATTTTTGAACTTGCAAATACAATCTTATCTGGACTTATAAATAAATTAGAATAATTCATTAATCAGAAATTAATCCAATTTTTATAATAGTCTGGTGAGATACTTTTTATTAGAAAAATTTTATTGAAATTTTCTGTTTAAGAATTGAACTAGTTTTTTTTTAAGTTCAGTGTTTTGGAAATTTGTATCCATCTTTATAAAGAAAGCAAGTTTGCTTACATAAATATTAAAAATAGGCTGATAATTAAAAATCATACTGTAAAACAATGATTATACTGTTTTCTGTCTTGGTTATTGTAAATGAAAAGCCTAGGCTGTACTGAAATCTTTAGTTGGAATTCAACGCAAGGGCAGAGGGTCAATTAAATAGCCCCTTCCTGGTTCTTATTTAGTAAGGGCAGTATGTAGAAATCCAAGCTGTGCACATGCAAAATACTCAGATATCTCTTCTTTTCTCATTTAGTTTCATGGTATATCTACTAAGAGAGGAACAGACTAAAGAACAATGACAGGATTGGAGTGGGAGTTCTTGTCTCTCCTCTGACCTGCAGTGTCTTACAGACTTCTTCCTTCAGGGAGAGAAGCCTGTAAGGCTCTGACACCAGTGCAAGGGCAACATGGAAAGAAGGAAAAGGTACTTCTTTTCTCCTTGTTAAGAGAGTTTAGCTGGAGCACCTAGACTAGACAGATCATGCCATTTTACAAAACCTTTGCCTTTCAAGCTATTAAGGAACTGATAAAAGACAAAGGTTAATCAACTCTCCTTGCTCACTTCATGTGGCTGACAATTCTCTCTCTCACTTGTAAAATCTGCTAATGTATTCTCTTAAATATTTCTTCAATCTGTCTCATTCTCTCTACTCTATTACCACTGCCCTAATGTAGACTATTATCAACTTTTGCATGGATTATTACAACAGCCTTCCTGTCTGCAGTCCTAAACCCTTCAACTTATCTCTCCACTGAAATGCCAGAGTAATGTATCCTAAAATATAAGCCATCATAAAATCTATTGTTCTCACTTATAGTACAAATTTCAAACCTTTACTATGAAGTGTCCTGCATGGTACATGCATGGCACCTAATACAAGCTACTCAAATATTTGTTTAGGGAATAAATGGAATATCGATGAACAAAGAAGTGAGAAGACAAAGCACTATCTAATGAGTCCTACCTGCTTTTTTTTCATCTCTTATACTTTTATTTTTTGCCTCTCACATAGCCCCCTACATAGACTCACTCCCTCTTCCTTTGTCTTCATAACATCTAGTCACCTTTTAAGATTCAGCTCAGAACCACCTCCTCCCTCTCTCCACAGTGTTTCAACTATTGCAAAACTCCTCCGCTATGATTCCATGTTAGCCTAGGTACATGTCTATTTTTGACTGTATAACTCCATTACATTTTAGCCATTTATTTTCATGTCTGTCTCTTTACCTAAATGAATTTCCTTGAGGACAGGACTGTATCATTTACAAATATCTTTGCTTTCTAATATGAAAGCCAATCTTACCCTCATACATAGTCATTAACTTATATATGCTTATGAAAGGAATGCATGATTGGATAACTTAACTGATATTGAACGGTAATTGTATTTTCCTAATCTGTGTGTGTGGGAGGAGGAGTTATTAATGAATATAATTTCCTCTATTTTTAAATTTGTCACAGTTATATTAGTAAACATGTTTTACTGAAAAATATAGCAAACTGAAAAATTATTTTATGGTATATTTTATAAATATTACTACTTTGCTTCTGTTCAGAAAATACCAAAGAGACTGAACAAGTTATAAATATATTTTAAGGGCAAATCCTGCTACGATCTTGTTATGCTTTATTTAAAAGTTTCTTTTCTGATTCAAACATTTGACTGGAATTATGATTTTGTACTGCATATCATATATATATTTGGTAAACAAAATTTCTTTAGATTGTGTTATATAATTAAATGTATTAACATACCTTAACATGCTGCTTAAAGTACCTTCCTGAGTCATTTTTGATATATTTAGGTGTTGTTGTACACATTGAGGATATAGCAAGTCATAAGATAAATAACATTCATATCTTATTGGATTTATTTTATAAAGTGAGACAGAAATAAGACATGCAAAGAAACAAAAAAGTAATAATCACTCAAACAGTGATAAATTCCCAGAAGGAAATAGAACATGACAAGTGTGGTATTGGGAGCTACTTTAGCAAGCATGGTCAGAAAAGGGCTCTTTGGGCAGCAGGACCATACACTGAGAAATTAATGACAAGATGAGATAGCCACAAGAAGGTATTAAAGAAGAGGCTTCCAGGCAAAGCAAGAGGGAGTACGGAGTCTTAGTTGGGAATGGACTTTGTGATGCATGTAACAGAAAGGTTAATGTGACTGAAGTGTGTAAATCAAGAGGAGAGTGGTAAGGGAAGGGTTGGAGAGGTAAATATGGGTTAAAATGAGTAGTTTAGATTGCATTATTATTGCAGGACCAGCCATTGGAAGATTTTCATCAGGAAAACATAATAAAATAGTCCAAAGAACTTGCTACTGGTTTAGATATGAGATATGGAGACCATAAATGAACAAAAGTTGATTCTCAGGTTCTCAGATTGAGAAGCTGGTTGAGTGGGTGGTGTCTAATCAGCTCAGACTGCTATAATGAAATGGCATAGATTGGATTACTTAAACAACAGAAATGTATTTTCTCAGGGTTCTAGAGGCTGAAAGTCTGAGATCAGGGTACCAGCATGGGTTGGTTCTAGTGGGTGTCCTTTGCCTGAATTCCAACAGAATCTTCCTTCTGTATACACATAGCTGTGAGGGCTCTGTCCTCACATGGTAGAAAGAGGATGATTTGGTGTCTCTTCTTCTTCTTATAAGGGCACTAATTCCATCATGGGGGTGGGGTGGGGGGATCCACCCTCATGACCTCATCTAAACCTAATTACCTCCTGAGCTCTCACTTCCTAATACAATCACATTGGGAATAAAGTCTTCAGTATATGATGATAGGGGGCACATTCAGTCAATAACAGGTGGGGGGACTATACAGATGGTGGAGATCAAGAATTGAGTTCAAATAATCTTTAGTTTGAGAAGCCTATTATTAAAAATGCAAGTGAATGTATCTTCTAAGTTCTTTGTCAACAGATCAATTATTAGAACTTTAGAATAATATAATACATGTTAAACTATTAATACATTCTGTGACTTACAGTGTTACCTTTCTTAAGTAATATATTTACATTTTAATGAGTTTCAGTAAACACTCTGACCCAGATAAACTGCTCTAATACTCACCATATCAGCCACATGACAGACTGCAAGAGTTGAATGCTATGGTAGGCAATCATCATGCTGAAAAATACAGGTACCTCACCCAATATAGGTCTCACTACTGTCTAGTGCAGTAGTCTACCTCATCTCCTTTCTAAAGTTTACTGCTTCTACATTCACATTTTCAGAAGGCAGCCTTGGGAAATAAGAAGTTCCCACATATGTTCATTAGAAGCATTTCTCGATATATTGATAATTTTTAATATTTGTGAACTTATTCACTAGTTAATTTGGGGCCATCTGCTTTCACTTAATGAATAAAGTCAATAGGCTTCTATCTAATGATTAAGTAGATAACATAGTATTAGGATGTTCTAAAATATCAATGGATAAAGTGCTGAGGATACAAAATTAAGCTTTTTCATTGTAGTTGTTATTCTCAACAAAAGAAAACTTTTATTCTCCAAATATTCTACTTGTTATATTTATAATGTCAGCCTAGTTTTTCAGGGTCAGAAAAATGAGTAAAATCATAGTTAAGACATGGAACATATTCATCTCCTAGATTGAAATCATTAACTGGGGACTCAGAGTTTGTTGAAAGACCCTGTTGATCTGGGAAGAGTGAGAGTAGGCACTAAGGGTAGGGAAGGAAAAGGGAAATGAAAGATAATGTCTGTGCTTTTCCTACACTCACCTAGCCAATAACCAGTTGACATTAGTAGGGAGATGGACAAATCCAGGGTTAAACCTTATTTGACTCGTTTCTGAATAATGAAATATTGCCTATAGTTTATTACATTCCTCAAAGGCAAATATTCTTTATTTTTACTTTTCCTATATTTGTGATTATGTAGTTATTATAACTAAAAATGACTGTGTTATATAGGTCCAAATCATACTCTCAGAACCTAATACTAAGATATTTAAAATAGCTTATTAAAGGCTGGATCTGAGAACAGATTCTCAAAAGTTTGTAGGAAATCTTATAACTGTAGTGAATTAAAATCAGAAAGATAATTAAATATGATAATTTAAAGAATTTAGAAACATGTGCTTTATTTAATACAGCTATCAGATAGCTACTGCTCTATAAAAACTCACTTAAAACTTTAATAGCTTAAAACAAAAAAAATCCTTTATTATTTCTCATGAGTCTACAAGTTATCTGGGCAACTCTATTGATCCAGGACATCCTCTGTTGATTTAAGCTGGGCCTGCTCAAGCATCTTGGTCAGCTAGCTGGCAGGATGGCTAGGGTCTGACTACATAGAATTAGTCTTGCCTAGGGGCTGCATATAGCTTACAGGGATGAATCTGAAAACTGAATGAAATAAATTATAAATAAATAATTATATTTGAATGAAATAAATATTCAAATTATCCTTTAACTATTTGGTAGGGTGAACAGAAGTGTTTATTTGACTGAATTAAAAAAACAGATATCCAAAATTTTAATTGATCTCCATATTCTGTAGATGAGCCAACAGTTTTATAAAGCTGATACAGTCCAGTTAAGTCTCAATAAATTTCCTGCATATTAGCTTATGAATTATAAGAGAGTATTTCCAAATTACTTAATAATGAGATAATCTTTATGGACTTTCACACAAAATACCTTTCCAGAGACAAATAATTCATTTCTTAAAAAGTACACGTAGTTATAGAAAGGATAAATTCACATAGTAGCTAAAGAAAATAATCAGTTAATGGTATGTCAATAAAGTTATAGTATTACTTTAAAATCCTTTCTCATTAGGAAAGTAATACATAAATTCTGGAGACTAGAAAATATAGAAATATATAAATAATGTAAAAAGCATTAATAATTTTATTTTGCAGGAATTAACCAAATTAACCATTAGGATCATATAGCATATACAGAGATAGAAAAAGTAAAAGTTGCTTTTTATTTCATTAATAATATATAATGAGCACAATTCCTAGAATATTAGGCACAGGAAAAAAAGGTTAAATGAAATATTTCTCCAGGTATATGCAAAATAATTTGTTTCTTGGACCTTTATTTTTTTTAATATTTAGTTTGCTTTTAAAAGCAAGGCTATAATGAAGATTAATATCTGTGTACATCACTGAATACTTCCTTCCTGATGCTGAATACTTCCTGATAAATTTCTAAATGTGAGCTAGTAATCTGAATCTTTTCTCTGTACCTCTCCAATGCAGAATATATCTATATCTCTCTCTTCCATCTTCATTCCAGACCTCTAACTGTATTTGAATCTCTGTTAATTTGAGAAGCCAAATGACAGTCTTGAATTATTTTTCTTTGCATCTTATTGATTACTAATTTTTTGTCATTTATGGCAGATTATATGTTTATATGTGTTAGCATTTTTCTATTGGACTTTCAAGCTTTGATTATAACTTTTTGCATAATAAAAATTAATATTTTGCCTAAAACTGACTTCTCTTATTTATCATTCAATCCTTTTTTCTTTTTAGACTTATGCTTAAAATTCTTTTCTTGCCCAGAGTTCAGAGAAGTCACAATATTTTCTTGATTTTCTTTATGACAAGATACTTTTTAAAATGTGATGCTGCATGAATTTTTATTAATATGTGTAGTAAAAACAAGGGCATGGCAGAAACCATAGAGTTCAAATATTAAATAAAAGATGAAATGATAATAAGGGAAGCTTCAAAATATGAAATATGATGCTAGTGGGTCGCTGCATATAAGAATTCATCTTGATGGGAACTGTCCACCCTGGCATCTTTATTCTTCTAGTTGATTAACTGACATGTGTGGCAAGTTGGTAGACAGCACATTATCATAAAACTTTCAGAATCACACTCAAGGCCAAGTATGTCATTGCTATTTCTTCTCCCTGAAGACCATTTGAAACCAACATCTTTTCTTTAACTCTCTTCATCTCTGTAAATATTGCACACATTGCACAAGTTATAGAGTACCTTAAATTGATTAACTATCTCATTTTACTTTATTTCCACAGAAATGACCCAAGCACAGAGTTATGAAGACTTATGCCTGAATAAGATCTTCCAGAAGGCAGAATCAGGAAGGAAATAGATTCGGGGGTTCACATTTATATCAAGGTGAAACTCATTAGAAACAAGAAAGCAAATTGTTGTTTATATAGTAGAAAGAATCCCTTTAATAAAATATTTAAGTAGCAGAATCCTTTGTGACACAGGTTAGTTTATGTTTCACATTCTTTGTAAGAATTTAAAGAAAGGAAATATTCATCTGAAGAAATTTTGGTTTCATCATATAATAATAAAGCAAATTTTCACTTTCATAATTGATAAGTGAACAATGGTTTGCTCATATTTTGTAATATACTGAAGAATAAAATGTAAGTGATGCAATGTGGGAGACATTTTAAGTTTCAATTGTTTATTTTTTCATATATTAGCAAAAATGCATTATTTAACTAACTAGAAGAGGAGGATTATAATTACTTGAAAAAAATAAGACTAGCAGTAACCTTAAAGTCAAATAATAAATGACTTTTGAAACCTCTTTAATTTCTCCTATAACTGGTAAAGAAATGCAGACTTTGTTCATATAAAAATACTTCATTTTATTATGTTCCTGTACCTAAAAAATTGACATTGATGCATTTTATTCAAAGCAGAATGGATTAGGAATTGCTGCACTTATTTACATTTTCACAGTCAAACTCACAGATAGAAATTACAAAATACATAGGACTTTTCAATAAATAATGACCATTCATAAATAATAATTTTAATTGTATTTTTGGAAGATTATGGAAGAATCAGCAAGATCTAAAGTCACTTTAGGCAAGAATGAATAGACTACAATTTCAATAAGAGACTGAATAATGATAACAGAACAAATCTCACTGAGTTTATTTAGCTTGAAAGTCAATCACACAGACACAGTGACAATTTATAGTTTGGGGTAGGCATACAAGTAACATCCAAGACGAAGTTCTAATTTTCAACTCATTATGCAATTTTAGATTAAAAAGTATTATTTTTAATGGGAAAAAATAAGATGGGAAGAGAAAATATAACTCAAAGCTAATACATTTCAAAAAGCAAAGATCTGTAAAAAATAATAAAGCCTTGGAGTTCTCTAGCCTGAAATGAGCTGACAAAATAATAATAATAACTATAAAGACAACTAAACCTGTGCTCTTAAAATACTTGGGGCAAATGACAGAATTTCCTTGTGACACCACAAGAAGTCAGAGCAACAATACAAAAAAGAACGACAATATCTACAAATTAGACAGGGTCATTGTTATGAAAAAGTTCTCAAAAGTGTGATCTAGCTCCTGAAAGGAAGTAATTTATATGTACACTTTATTAATATTAATATAAAATCTATGATAATAGAATAAATTTTCCAGTGGCATTATGGCTGAGGCAGCCGAGTGTATCCATGGCTCATCATGTGAGATTTTTAAGTCTGAGTATCAGTTTCCTTATTATAAATATCAGGCTAATCTAATATTCATTATTATTTTAGTATTGCTTGGAAAATATAAACAAATATCTGAAAACATTTTTTTAATAGTGATATGTCATAGTAACATCAACGGATACATTAAGATTCACATTTACAGAGGGGAAACTGCAAAAGGGAGGTCTGCTTGCAAGAGGCTAACTTTTATTTAAAGCAGTGGAAATAAAAATCTATGATCAGAGTGACCATACAATTTATCGTCCAATCAGGATGCATTTGAGAAAAAAGAGGTACTAAAGGTCACTGAAGAAATGAAAGAGGAAAACAAAATTACTGGAGACAAATTCAAACAAAAATCCAAAATCTATGGGACTCAAAAAAAAAAAAAAAGCAGTTCTAAGAGGGAAGTTTATAGTAAAACAAGCCTACTTCAGAAAACAAACAAAAATCTCAAATAAACAACCTAACTTCACACCTAAAGGAACCAGAAAAAGATGAACAAACAAACCATAAAGTTAGTAGAAGGGAAGAAATAATAAAGACCAGAGCATAAATGAATGAAATAGAGACCAGAAAAACAACAGAAAAGATCAATAAAACTAAGAGATAGTTCTTTGAATAGATAAACAAAATCCATAAACCTATAGCCAGACTCATCAAGAAGAAAAGAGAGAGGGCCAAAATAAAATCAGAAATGAAAAAGAAGTTACAGCTGACACTACATAAATACAAAGGATCATAAGAATTTGCTGCAATTATATGCTAATAAAATGGGAAACCTAGAAGAAATGAACAAACTCCAAGAAATGTACAATCTCCCAATTTTACATTGAATCTGGAAGAAACAGAAAATATGAACACACCACTTACCAGTAATGAAATTGAATCAGTAATTAAACAAACAAACAAGCAAACAAACAAACTCCCAACAAAAGTCCAGGGCCAGATGGCTTTGCACTTCAGAGGTGAATTCTATCAAACATTTAAAGAAGAGTTAATACCCATCCTTCACAAACTATTCTAAAATATTGCAGAGAAAGGGATGCTTCCAAACTCATTCCATGAGGCCACCATGACCTTGATACCAAAATCAGACAAAGATATCAGAAGAAAAAAGAAAATTATAGACCAATATCACTGATGAACTTAGATATTGATAATATCTATATTATCAATTTATATTGTTAATTGAATATTATTTATATTAATATTATCTATTATTAATAGATGAATATTGATAAAATTTGATTAAAAATTTCAAACCAAATTCAATAATACATTAAAAAGACATACATCATGAACAAAGGGAATTTATCACAGGGATGCAAGGATGGTTCAATATTCCCAAATCAATTAATGTGATATACCACATTAAAATTTTGAAGAATAAAATCATACAATCATTTCAATTGATGCAGAAAAATCTTATGACAAAATTTAACATTGATTTATGATAAAAGCTCTCAGTGAAGTGGGCATAGAGGAAACATACCACAACATAATAACTGACATATGACAAGCCCACAGCTAACATGATATTCAATGGTGAAAAGATGAAAGCACTTCCTTTAAGATCAGAAACAAGATAAGGAAGTTCACGCTCATCACTTTTATTCAACATTGTATTGAAAGTACTAGCCACAGGAATCAGACAAGAAAAATAAATAATGGGAATCCAAATTGGAAAGGAAGAAGTAAAACTGTCACTGTTTGCAGACATAGAAAATCCTAAAGATACCACCAAAAACCTACTAATGATGAACTCTATTCATTTGTAGGATACAAAATTAATAGACACAAATCTGTTGTGTTTTTATATTCTAGCAATGAACTATCAGTGAATTATCAAAAAGAGATATTAAGAAAACAGTCCTATTTACCATCACATCAAAAGGAATAAAATACTTAGCAATTAATCTCAGGTGGTAAAAGAGTTGTACTCTTAAAACTATAAGAACTGATGAAATGAATTGAAGACAAGAGTAACAAATGGAAAGATATACTGTGCTCACAGATTACAAGAATTAATATTGTTAAAATGGCCATCCTACCTAAGGCAAACTACAGATTCAATGCAACTGATGACAAAATACCAATGGCATCACTCACATAACAAGAACAAATAATTTTAAGATATGTATGAAAACACAAAAGACCCTGATTAGCCAAAATGATCTTAAGAAAGAACAAAGATGAAGGAATCACACTCCCTGATTTCAAAGTATACTACAAAGCTACAGTATGGTACTGTAGAAGACAGTATGGTACTGGACGAAAAGCAGACACATATCAATACAACAGAACAGAGAGCCCAGAAATGAACCCATACCTAGATGGTAAATTAATCTATGACAAAGGAGGCCAGAATATACAATAGGGAAAAGACAGCCTCTTCAATAAATAGCAAAGGGAAATGTAGACAGCTACATGCAAAAGATTCAAGTTGGACTACTCTTTCACACTATATACAAAAATAAACTCAAAATGGATTAAAGACTTAATATAAAACCTGAAACTATAAAACTCATAGAAGAAAACATAGGCAGTACACTCTGACATCAATTTAGCAATATTTTTTTTGGATATGTCTCCTCAGGCAATGAAAACAAAAGCAAAAATTAGCGAATGGGACTACATCAAACTTTGCACAGAAAAAGAAACTATGAACAAAACGAAAAGGCTGCCTACTGAATGGGAGAAGATATTTGCAAGTGGTATACGTGATAAGCAGTTAATAGCAAAAATATACAAAAAAACTCATACAACTCAATATTAAAAAACAAACAACCTAATTAAAAACTGGTCCAAGGGTATGAAATTTTATAAATATAATGATTTTTTCTAAGCATTTTAAGTTGTAATTCTACTTTTTCAATCTTTTGAAAGTCTGTTTCTTTTTCTTGACATTTCACTACCAAGTATTGCCTTTGTAGTGCTGAGTAGAAGTTGTAGTAATTTAAGTATTTATCTTGTTAGATTAGAGACCAATGCCTTTTAAAATTTCTTCCTTAAATTTTATATTTGCTTTTGTTGTTTTGTAGATTCCCTTTACTTTTTTTTTAACATCTTTGTTGGAGTATAATTGCTTTACAATGTTGTGTTAGTTTCTGCTGTATAACAAAGTGAATTAGCTATATGTATACATATATCCCCATATCCCCTCCCTCTTGCATCACCCACCCACCCTCCATATCTCACCCCTCTAGGTGGTCACAAAGCACCAAACTGATCTCCCTGTCCTATGGAGCTGCTTCCCACTAGCAATCTATTTTACATTTGGTAGTGTAAATATGTACATGCCACTCTCTCACTTTGTTCCAGCTTACCCTTCCCCCTGCCCATATCCTCAAGTCCATTCTCTAGTAAGTCTGTGTCTTTATTCCTATCTTGCCCTTAGGTTCTTCATGACTTTTTTTGTTTTTTAGATTCCATATATATGTGTTAGCATATGGTATTTGTTTTTCTCTTTCTGACTTACTTCACTCTGTATGACAGACTCTAGGTCCATCCACCTCACTACAAATAACTCAGTTTCGTTTCTTTGTATGGCTGAGTAATATTCCTTTGTATTTATGTGCCACATTCTTTATCCATTCATCTGTCTATGGACACTTAGGTTGCTTCCATGTCCTGGCTATTGTAAATAGTGCTACAATGAATATTGTGGTACATATATATTTTTGAATTATGGTTTTCTCAGGGTATGTGCCCAGGAGTGAGATTGCTGGGTAATATGGTAGCTTTATTTTTAGTGTTTTAAGGAACCTCATATTGCTCTCCATAGTGGTTGTATCAATTTACATTCCCACCAACAGTGCAAGAGGGTTCCTTTTTCTCCACACCCTCTCCAGCATTTTTTGTTTGTAGATTTTTTGATGATGGCCATTCTGACTGGTGTAAGGTGATACTTCATGGTAATTTTGATTTGCATTTCTCTAATGATTAGTGATATTGAGCATCCTTTCATGTGTTTGTTGGCAGTCTGTATATCTTCTTTGGAGAAATGTCTATTTAGTTCTTCTGCCCATTTTTGGATTGGGTTGTTTGATTTTTTTGATACTGAGCTGCATGAGCTGCTGGTATATTTCGGAGATTAATCCTTTGTCAGTTGCTTCATTTGCAAACATTTTCTCCCATTATGAGTGTTGCCTTTTTGTCTTGTTTATGGTTTCCTTTGCTGTGAAAAAGTTTTTAAGTTTCATTAGGTCACATTTGTTTAGTTTTGTTTTTATTTCCATTTCTCTAAGAGATGGGTCAAAAAGGACCTTGCTGTGATTTATGTCATAGAATGTTCTGCCTATGTTATCCTCTAAGAGTTTTACACTGACTGGCCTTATATTTAGGTCTTTAATCCATTTTGAGTTTATTTTTGTGTATGGTGTTAGGGATTGTTCTAATTTCATTCTTTTACATGTAGCTGTTCAGTTTTCCCAGCACCACTTATTGAAGAGGCTGTCTTTTCTCCAATGTATATTCTTGCCTCCTTTATCAAAGATAAGGTGACCATATGTGTGTGGGTTTATCTCTGGGCTTTCTATCCTGTTCAATTGATCTTTATTTTTGTTTTTCTGCTTTATAGTATACTCTGAAGCCAGGGAGCTTGATTCCTCCAGCTCCATTTTTGTTTCTCCAGATTGCTTTGGCTATTCGGGGTCTTTTGAGTTTCCATACAAATTGTGAATTTTTTTGTTCTAATTCTGTGAAAAATGACAATGGTAGTTTGATAGGGATTGCACTGAATCTGTATATTGCTTTGGGTAGTATAGTCATTTTCACAATGTTGATTCTTCCAATCCAAGAACATGGTATACCTCCATCTTTTTGTATCATTTTTAATTTGTCTCCTCAGTGTCTTATAGTTTTCTGCATACAGGTCTTTTGTATCCTTAGGTAGGTTTATTCCTAGGTATTTTATTCTTTTTGTTGCAGTGGTAAATGGGAGTGTTTCCTTAATTTCTCTTTCAGATTTTTCATCATTAGTGTATAGGAATACAAGAGATTTCTGTGCATTTATTTTGTATCCTGCTACTTTACCAAATTCATTGATTAGTTCTAGTAGTTTTCTGGTAGCATCTTTAGGACTCTCTATGTACAGTGTCAGGTCATCTGCAAACAGTGACAGCTTTATTTCTTCTTTTCCGATTTGGATTCGTTTCATTTCTTTTTCTTCTCTGATATCTGTGGCTAAAACTTCCAAAACCACGTTGAATAATAGTGATGAGAGTGGACAATCTTGTCTTGTTCCTGATCTTAGAGGAAACAGTTTCTGGTTTTCACCATTGAGAATGATGTTGGTTGTGGGTTTGTCATATATAGCCTTTATTAAGTTGAGGTAGGTTCTCTCAATGCATAGTTTCTGGAGAGTTTTTATCATAAATGGGTGTTGAATTTTGTTGAAAGCTTTTTTTGCATCTATTGAGATTAACATATGGTTTTCACCGTTCAATTTGTTAATATGGTGTATCATATTGATTGATTTACGTATATTGAGGAATCCTTGCAGTCCTGGGATAAACCTCACTTGATCATGGTGTGATCCTTTTAGTGTGCTGTTGGATTCTCTTTGCTAGTATTTTGTTGAGGATTTTTGCATCTATGTTCATCAGTGATATTGACCTGTTGTTTTCTTTTTCTTTTTTGATATCTTTGTCTCGTTTTGCTATCAGGGTGATGGTGACATTGTAGAATGAGTTTGGGAGTGTTCCTCCTTCTGCTACATTTTGGAAGGTTTTGAGAAGGATAGGTGTTAGCTCTTCTCTAAAAGTTTTATAGAATTTGCCTCTGAAGCCATCTAATCCTGAGCTTTTGTTTTTCGGAAGATTTTAAATCACAGTTTCAATTTCAGTGCTTGTGAGTGGTCTGTTTATATTATCTATTTCTTCCTGGTTAGTCTCAGATGGTTATGCTTTTCTACGAATTTGTCTATTTCTTCCAGGTTGTCCATTTTTTTGGTATAGAGCTGCTTGTAGTAATCGCTCATGATCCTTTGTATTTCTGCAGGGTCAATTGTTACTTATTTTTCATTTCTCATTCTGTTGATTTGAGTCTCCTCCCTTTTTTTCTAGATGAGCCTGGCTAAAGGTTTATCAATTTTGTTTATCTTCTCAAAGAACCAGCTCTTAGTTTTATTGATCTTTGCTACTGTTCCCTTCATTTCTTTTTCATTTATTTCTGATCTGATCATTATGATTTCTTTCCTTCTGCTAACTTTGTTTTTTTGTTGTTGTTGTTTTTCTTCTTTCTCTAATTGCTGTAGGTGTAAAATTAGGTTGTTTATTTGAGATGTTTCTTGTTTCTTGAAGTAGGATTATATAGCTATAAACTTCCCTCTTAGAACTGCTTTTGCTGCATCCCATAGGTTTTGGGCCATTGTGTTTTCATTGTTATTTGTTTCTAGGCATTTTTTGATTTCCTCTTTGATTTCTTCAGTAATCTCTTGGTTAATTAGTAGTGTATTGTTTAGCTTCCATGTGTTTGTATTTTTTTTTACAGGTTTTCTCCCTGTAATTTATATCTAGACTCATTGCATTGTGGTCAGAAAAGAAACTCGATATGACTTCAATTTTCTTAAATTTACCAAGGCTTGATTTGTGACCTTGTGATTTGTGATAGATATGATCTATCCTTGAGAATGTTCCATGAGCACTGAAGAAGAAAGTATATTCTGTTGTTTTTGGGTGGAATGTCCTATAAATATCAGTTAAGTCCATCTTACTTAATGTGTTATTTGAAGTTTATGTTTCCTTATTTATTTTCGTTTTGGTTGATCTGTCCATTGGTGAAAGTGGGGTGTTAAAGTTCCATACTATGATTGTGTTACTGTCAATTTCTCCTTTTATGGCTGTTATCATTTACCTTACGTATTGAGGTGCTCCTATGTTGGGTGCATAAATATTTACAGTTGTTATATCTTTTTCTTCAATTGATCCTTCGATCATTATGCAGTGTCCTTCTTTGTCTCTTGTAATAGTCTTTATTTTATAGTCTATTTTTTCTGATATGAGAATTACTACTCCAGCTTTCTTTTGATTTCCATTTTCATGGAATAACATTTTCTTTCCCCTCTCTTTCAGTCTGTATGTATCCCTAGGTCTGAAGTGGGTCTCTTGTAGACAGCATCGATATGTCTTCTTTTTGTATCCATTCAGCCAATCTGTGTCTTTGTGTTGGAGCATTTAATCCATTCACATTTAAGGTAATTATCAATATGTATGTTCCTATTACCATTTTCTTAATTGTTTTGGGTTTACTTTTGTAGGTCTTTTCCTTCCCTTGTGTTTCCTGCCTAGAGAAGTGCCTTTAGCATTTGTTGTAAAGCTGGTTTGGTGGTGCTGAATTCTCTTAAGTTTTACTTGTCTGTAAAGATTTTAATTTCTCAGTCGAACCTGAATGAGATCCTTCCTGGGTAGAGTAATCTTGTTTGTAGGTTTTTCCCTTTCATCACTTTAAATATGTCCTGCCATTCCCTTCTGGCTTTCAGAGTTTATGTTGAAAGATCAGCTGTTAACGTTATAGGGATTCCCTTGTATCTTATTTGTTGCTTTTCTCTTTCTGCTTTTAATATTTTTTCTCTGCATTTACTTTTTGGTAGTTTGATTAATATGTGTCTTGGCATGTTTCTCCTTGGATTTATTCTGTATGGGACTCTCTGTGCTTCCTCAACTTGATTGATTATTTCCTTTCCTATATTAGGGAAGTTTTCAACTATAATCTCTTCAAATATTTTCTCAGTCTCTTTCTTTTTCTCTTCTTCTTGGACTCCTATAATTCAAATGTTGGTGCATTTAATGTTGTCCCAGAGGACTCTGAGACTGTCCTCAATTCTTTTCATTCTTTTTCCTTTATTCCCCTCTTTCATAGTTATTTCCTCTCTTTTATTTTCCAGGTCACTTATCCGTTTTTCTGCCTCTGTTATTCTGCTATTGTTTCATTCTAAAGAATTTTAAATTTCATTTATTGTGTTGTTCATCATTGTTTGTTTGCTCTTTAGTTCTTCTATGTCCTTGTTAAATGTTTCTTGTATTTTCTACATTCTATGTCCAAGATTTTGGATCATATTTACTATCATTTCTCTGAATTCTTTTTCAGGTAGACTGCCTATTTCCTCTTCATTTGTTTGGTCTGGTGGGTTTTTACCTTGCTCCTTCATCTGCTGCATATTTCTCTGTCTTCTTGCTTTTTTTTAACTTACTGTGTTTGGGGTCTCCTTTTCAGAGGCTGCAGGCTCATAGTTCCTGTTGTTTTTTGTGTCTGCTCCCAGTGGGTGAGTTTTGTTCAGTGGCTTGTGTATGATTCCTGGTGGAGGGGACTGGTGCCTGTGTTCTGGTGGGTGGGGCTGGATCTTGTCTTTCTGGTGGGCAGGCCTGCATCTGGTGGTGTGTTTTGGGGTGTTTCTTAACTTGGTATGATTTTAAGCAGCTTCTCTGCTAATGGGTGTGGTTGTGTTCTTTTCTTGCTAGTTGATTGACATAGGGCATCCAGCATGGTAACTTGCTGGCCATTTGGTGGAGTTGGGCCTTAGCACTGAGAAAGAGATCTCTGGGAGAGCTCTCCCCGATTGATATTACATGGGGCCAGGTCTCTGGTGGTGCAATGTCCTGAACTTGGCTCTCCCACCTCAGAGGCTGAGGTCTGACAACAGGCCAGAGCACCACAACCCTGTTGGCCACATGTCTCAGAAGAAAAGGGAGAAAAAAGGAAGAAAAATAATTTATTAAAATAAAATATTAAAAAATATTTTTAAAAATTGAAAAAATATTAATAATAAAACAAACAGCAACCAAACCAATAAATAAGTCCACCAATGATAACAAGCACTAAAAATTGTACTAAGAAAAACATAAAAATCAGAAACAAATCAGTCACAGACAGCAGACCCCAAGTCTACAGTTGCTCCCAATTCCACTGCCTCATTTTTTGGAGGATTCATTGTCTATTCAGGTATTCCACAGATCCAGGGTACATCAAGTTGTTTGTGGGGATTTAATCCACTGCTCCTGAGGCTGCTGGGAGATATTTCCCTTTCTCTTCTTTGTTCACATGGCTCCTGGGGTTCAGTTTTGGTTTCAGCCCCACCTCTGTGTGTAGGTTGCCCTCAGGCATCTGTTCCCACCCAGACAGGATGGGGTTAAAGGAGCAGCTGATTAGAGTGGTCTGGCTCACTCATGCTGGGGTGAGGGAGGGGTACAGATGTGGGGCGAGCCGGCGGTGGCAGAGGCCAGCATGACATTGCAACAGCCTGAGGCATGCTGTGTGTTCTCCTGGGGAGGTTGGCCCTGGATCATGGGACCCGGTCAATGGCGGGGTGCACAGGCTCCTGGGAGGGGAGGTGTGGATAGTGACCTGTGCCTGCACACAGGATTCTTGGTGGCTGCAGCAGCAGCATTAGCATTTTATGCCTGTCTCTGGGGTCCAAGATGATAGCCGCAGCTCACACCTGTCTCTGGAGCTCGTTTAGGCGGTGCTCTGCCTTCTGTGGGCAGACAGGGAAGGAATCCGTTCTCCTCACGCACCCCAAAATAATAGTCTCTTGCCTCTTAGGCAGGTCCAGACTTTTTCCCGGACTCCCTCCCAGCTACCTGTTGTGCACCAGACCCCTTCAGGCTATGCTTATGCAGCCAACCACAGTCCTCTCCCTGGGATCTGAAGCCCAAGCCTCAGCTCCCAGCCTCCACCTGCCTCGGCAGATGAGCAGACAAACCTCTCAGGCTGTTGAGTGCTGATCGGCACCATTCCTCTGTGTGGGAATCTCTCCAGTTTTCTGTCCTCACCCCTATAGCTGTGCTCTCCTCCATGGCTCCAAAGTTTACCCCCTGTCCACCACCTGTCTCCACCAGTGAAGGGGCTTCTAGTGTGTGGAAACTTTTCCTCCTTCACAGCTCCCTCCCAGAGGTGCAGGTCCTCTTCCTATTCTTTTGTCTCTGTTTTTTCTTTTGTCCTACCCAGGTACGTGGGGATTTTCTTGCCTTTAGGGAAAACTGATGTCTTCTGCCAGCATTCTGTAGGTGTTCTGTAAGAGTTGTTCCACATGTAGATTTTTTTTGATGTATTTGTGGGGAGGAAGGTGATGTCCACATCTTACTCCTCTGCCATCTGGAAGGTCCCGTCCTGTAAATTCCCTTTAACTGGTTAATAAAATCTCTCAGTTGTAGTGTGCTAGGATTTTTGATAATAAATTGATATTGAATTGTTTAAAAAATGTTTTTTCCATATGTGGAGATAATCACAATTTTCAAACATTAAAAACAATTCTATATTTCTGGATATATTAACTTTGAATGTACTTCTAATTCAATTTATTTGATAATTTGTATTTTTGCATTTACTTTTAAGAGTGAGATTGGCCTGATATTCCTTTTCTTGTGATATCATTCTCAAATTTTAGTATCAAGAAAATTCTGGTTTAGTAAAATGAGCTAGGGATTGGATTTAAGGAAAATTTGTTGTGAATTTGATGTTATTTCATTTAAAATGTATAAGAAACACTACTTTGTTAGTCTCCAGTGATATCAAAGGGAAGGCCCTTTATTCAGGTTTTCTGGTTGGTCACAGTGGGAGTTGGTTTCAAATATCCATTTCTCCATTCTCAGAAGCCAGACACTATATAAAGTGTAATATGTATCAATGTTGTTAAAAATATACAAAGTAACTTGACCCAGCAAATTAATTTATAGAAATTAATTTTAAGAAATGACTATAACATTCTTAAATACTACAAATAGAATGATGTTCTCAAGGACATAAATTTGTACACAAAATAACTTTCATTTCAGCATTATTTAGAAAAGTAAATGCAGCAAATGATGTGTATGTCCATTAGTAAAAATTTGATTAAATAATTATATTATCCTCCAGTGATAGAATATCATGCATCCAATAAAACTTAGATTTTATATATATATACACAGACATATATGATAAGATATTGCATAACTGAACAAATAGGCATAAAATTATATATAGGTTCAAAACAATTTTATCTAAGATGTGGCTATGTATATATTCATTAAAATGCGGATACCTTATATAAAAATATTAACAGTTTTTTTCTCTGGATTGTAAGATTATGAATGATTGTTACTTTATTTATTAAAGATACTTTATAGTATAATGTATGTCATTTATAAAATTTATTATGCTCTTAACAGAAAAATCAATAAAACTCTTTTAATGATTGGAACCTATAGTTGAAAATATATCACTCTGAAGACCAGCTATTATTTTTTTTACAGTATAATTAGTATTACCTTGTGGAAGTTATAGCCGAACAAAGTTTGACTCAGTATAAAAAATTACTTTTTAATAATTATAGCCTAGCAAAATGGCATGCCTTGTGAATCTTTGGGAATTTTAGTCAGGGTTTCTACAGAACACAGAAAGAATCATATCTTTATTTGCTGGAAAGATTATATTCCCTAGTTTCCTATTTTAACATTGATCACACACACACATATATATACACACACATATACCTATACATACACATACACACATAAATACTCTATATCACTTGAGCACATTTTTATGAACTGTACACAATAAGTGAAATAAAAATAGATTTTGTAAGAGATAGCAAAATATCCAACCAAATATCATTATTCCTATATTTTCTCCTCCTCTTAGAAGAAAACCATTCTAAGAAACCATCACAATGAACAAATAAAACATAATCTTTAGTGTATTTGTTACAAACACATGACACCACAGAAAATTAACATTAAAGGTACTTTGGCTTTGATTTGAAGATCATAAACTTTATAAACCATTATGTGATGCTTACTTAATAGCACATATACTAAAATTGAAAACAGGGAGAAAATGTACAGAATAACACCCAAATTCATTTTTATCCTCTTTTTCTTCTATATTCTCTTTGCATTGTTTTATATAAGCCTGTGGTAAATTTTAATCTGAGAAAAATCCTATGAATATTTTTAAAACTACAATATATTTGTGAAAAAAAAGAATGGAGGTTAATGGAGGATGAGACAACACACTTTCATCTGTATTTTTCTTGTATAGACATCCACCCACTTGACATAAATTTGCTAATCTCTAATATTGAATACTGTAAAATAAATTTACAAAAACTTCCCACAAACTGCTTAGAAATTGGAATGCAGGGTCAGGCAATGCATTTAGAACAAATTCAAGATAAGGCTTTAGAAAAATAGATAACTTTTCAGTGGAGTTGAGAAGATAAATAAACAGAGGAGATAGTGTTTTGATAACCTAAAGAACAATTCAGAAAGGAAAAAGAAAAAAGCATTAACACTGATTTTGAAAAATATTATAAAGTTGGTTTGACTTTCAGTTTTCCAACTCCAGATCACACTGATAAGATTTCATACACATCTAATAGTAAGCCTAATTTTAACACATATAAGTGGAACAGGAAAAGCAAAAATTTAAACTCCTTGTCACAAAGGACAGGAAAGATTATACAATTGTTTCAATAACTTACTGTGTATGTTTTTGTTTGCAATCAATTAAGCTGAATTATCATAATAGTACTATTAAAAAGCCTAGACCAAGTTCATAGATTGAAAGGGGAGATCCATAGCCTTCATCCAGATACAAGAGATAACACAGGACAGCCTGACATTCTACTTGTCAGTACTTTTATATACTGTTTAAGGAAGAACTTTTATTAACAGACATCATCAATAAACATAAGATTTGCCATATGCTAAAGGTGACTGAGAGTTTTAATATGTCCCTTTGTTATTTTGAGGATGAGAATATTCAGTCACTAAGGAGGGTGTGTGTAAGTGGATTCTGAGACATGCAGCAGACTCTTGTACTCAGGAAAGGGAAGACTTTGCTTTTGTTCCTCGCCTTGGTCTCCCTTCCTAGATTTCCTTCTAGCTTTGATCAGTTCCTCAGCCTTCCTCCTGAGATCCACTGTGGTGCTTTGCAGATTCACGTATCCCTGAGCACACTTCTTAGACGTTTGGCCTGAAAAGGGGAGGTTCTCTATCTTCAAACATTCCTGAACACCCTTTATAACCATCAGTACCAGATCCACTGAAAACAGAAAATAAACCTACCACTGAGATTCTCTATTTTCAAGACTCAAGGCACTCTTATTTTCTTTTAGTCCCAGTAAAAGATGTACAAGAGTAAAATGTTCAGTGCAACTTGTGTTGGCGCTTGGGTGTGGCTTTCAGCTCTCTAGAAAATGAGAGTGAAAACGACACCTTTATACCTACAAATTCTTTGCTGAAGTGTTGTAAAATGGATTTCAAACTGTTCATATACCATAAAATCAATTTGTGAGTCACAATTTTCACTAAACTATAGAATTGAAAAGCTAATATCAGACTGAATGTTGGTTAGTAAGTGTTATTTTGTAAAAATTTCATTTTGGCTATAGGCATACAGAAACAATCACACAATTATGATATATGACATTGTGATGTAAAATATATTTCTTACTCTAGTCACAGTCATAAAAGACTGAAAGCCATTATTTTAGGACATTCTCTAGTGCTGAGCTGTTCAATATGGTAGCTACTAGCCACATGGGGCTCTTTTATTTAAATTTAAATTCATTAAAATTAAATAAAATTAAAAAATCAGTTCCCCAGTCATACTAGCCACATCCTAAGTGCTCAGTAGTCATAAGTGGCTACTGTATTGGACAACTCAGATATCAAAATTTTCATCATTGCAGAAAGTTCTATTGGACAGTGCTGCTCTAGAAAAAATCCAATGCTGTATTTATAATATTTTCTATAGCTGTGATCTATACATAATAAATAAGGTCTAACAACTAATGAACTTTGCATTGGGTTTGTCTTTTGCTGCTGTAACTTTTAAGCAATAGAGCTTAATTGGTTGAACTAGGCATTTCAAAAGATCCCATTGTTTTAATTTAAGTATAGTAAGACCCAAAACTACTGAGGCAGTAACAAATAATGGTTAGAATCATGGACTCTGTGGCTGGGCTACTCAGATCTAAATCCACTATCTACCTGGGTAAACTTGGATAACTTAAAGTTTACTTACCTTCCCCCAGCTTTCTTACCTGTAAACTGGGTATGAGGTGAATAAATAATATTATCTATCTCTTAGTACTTAAATGTATAAAGTAAACTTTATACTACAAGTTTATATTTATTAAATGCCTAGGCAGTAACAAGTACCTTAAGTAGTAATTATTATTATTTTAATTATTATTTTTTTTGCATGTACTTTTGTTTGTATAAATAAATGTATACCTGTCTTCACAGATTTCCAAAATAGGTCAAGCATTTTGTGAAAATGCACAGAAGCCATGATGCAAAGCTATGATAATTAAAATTTTAATTTGGTTATTGACATTAAGTTCTCCTTTCTATGTGTGAGATTCTGGGAACATATTTATATATTACAAGTAAAAGAAAACTGCTGAATATCTGTGTTTGAACATTGTTTACTTTTAGCATTATTTTGTTTGTAACACAAATTTAAATGAAAACTTACCCATAATGATAAGATGAAGAAGTTGGAAACTGAAAAAATGTAGAACTAAGATGAAAATTGGTAATCATTTATACTTTAAGAGACAGGTTAGCTTCAGAGTAAAGTGTTAACTTCATATTTGTCAGGCCTGGTTTCACATCCCAGCTGCCGCATTTACTCACCATACAAGGAGGGGGCAAGTTACCTTTCTAAGTCTCACTTTCATCATCTAGAACATGAGTATAATGATATGTATATCCTATAGATTTGTGATATGAAATGAGACAATGTATGTAAAATGCTAAGAACAGTGTTCAGCATATATTAATTGTTCAACAAATGTAAGCCTTTATATTATTTAAATAATAGTAAATGCCTCTTTGGGTAAGTACTTAAATATCTGAAGAGTTTGATCTTTTTCCTAAAACTGAATTGAATTGTTTCTGGTTAGCTGTGTGATTTTGAAGAAATAATTCAATTTCTCCAGTCTTTGGTTTCTATAGGAACATAAGGCAAGTTCATTAGGTCCTCCCTAAGATTGTGTCTGAGCCTGTGGTTTGTAATCTCTAAATAAAGAAAGACTGTTACAGAAATGATGTGATATAATAATCGTGAGGGAAACTGAATATATTTGAAATTTTGAATGCTTTAAAATACAAACTTTCAGTCAGCATCAGCCTGGTGATCAATTTATATGGCTTGATAAAACATACCAGATTTCACAGTTTCCAACAATTTTCTCTTAAGTAGGTCTTCTAATTGCTTTTACACTTACATCTCCTATGACTCTGGTAGAGATGAATTTGATATTAATTATGTCTTAATTTATATAGAAGGAGCAATCGAGCACATATAATTCAATAAGAAACCATAGAAAATGTATATGGTTTTATTGGGATCTCTGGGGTGACCTCTTATAAATAGCACTTTTTAAAGAAATAAAGCAAAAGTTAAAGATGGAAGCCAAAATATAATCTTTATTTCTGATAGAAGTTAGATTGAAAAACATAAATTGATTTGAGAAATAGGTTGGCTTGTTAGATAAATCCTAGAATTTAACCTATCAGGTTTCAGAAAGGTAACAAGCGGTGCCAAGATAAAATTGAAGAGAAGGAATGGAGCAGAATTGTGAACCCAAGCTTGTGATGTCTAGAAACTCTTTCAAGAAGAAGAGGAGAAAGCTGCCCATGTTATTCTTGCCCAGGTTATTCTTTGTAAATTTATAGCTAGAACCATTCAATATTCATCTAGGAACAGGGAGGTTAAAAGGGCTGAGAGAAGGCCAAGTATATTTAGGGAAACAATTCTTCCTCATGTCAACCAGGTCCAACAACAGTTTTGCAAATGTTTCATCATTCAATTAAATGGAAGTGGATAATTTACTCTTCTTTTTTTCATTATTTAATCAAATAGAGAGGCTTAGCAAAACATGCTTCATGTGATAAGATTAGTTTCAAAAAGGCATGAAGAGTGAGTTTGTTTTCATATTTCTATTCCTCAATTGGTCCACTATTTTGCTCTGCAATTAGTTTGGACAAACTTGTAAAATATTATTGAAGTGTGTTTATATATGCCATATTTCCAAAATAATATTCCCTCACTGACTCTGACTAGTTCATTACATTTCAATAATATATATGGAAATTTCTTCCTTTATTGTGCTGCAAATATCCAAATGAACTATACACCACGTGTCTTTGTTTTGTCAAAGTGGCCACATCTTTTGGGGAAAAACTTCACAAAAAATCTAATCATTTGAGTTTGTTTTGTGTTTCCTTGTTACCCTTCACAAAGCTACTAGCTACTAGATCTGGTGGTTGGATACCTATCAACAAAAGCTGGGCCAGATCGTCACAATTCAGACAAAGCCTGTAATTAGTCTTAGAGTTTATTCTGCATTCTGATTGGAAGAGCTAGACCCAGCAATAAAATAAAAGACCACTTTAAAAATTCCCTACATTATTTAGCTCAACCTCTTCTTTGAGAAATAGAATAACTCCGGACATGTCTAACCAGTAAGGACAAGTAGATGTAACTTCTACTTCACCTCATCCAGGCTTCCGTAGAGGGAACAGGTTAAAGCATAATAAAAATTGCTGCAGTTTAGAAAATATAATTAAAAGGAAGTTTTTGGAATTACATTAGTAAGATGTAGAGCACAGTTCTCCCAGTTCAAAACACCAAATATATTAAATAATACATGAAGATAAGACCTGTTTTTGTTTTAAATGAATGAGCTGGAGGGAAAGTTAGGAAAACAAATGGAGGAGACAAATAGAGTTCCGAAGGATGAAGGGATATTGAATAACATTTACCTAGATGGCATCTGCCAAACCCTAGGGCTTTATAATATGGCATTAGCAGGGTGTGCACATATATGGGAACTATGACAAAATCCTGGGTCTAAGGGAGAATGAAAGGTCAGGTTAGAACCTCTCCTTACTGTCAACACACACAGAGGATTCTTTGACTCCACAGTGAGTAAACCTAGAAAAAAACTAGAAAGCAATAAGGTGTTTAATTTCCTGTCTTGGTCTTGGCTCTAGGTGGAACAGAAAAAAATATTAATTTTCTTTTTTATCAATCATTGTCTGGTTGGTTTCCAAATATTATGTTGGATCTCAAGTTTGTAAAAGTCTGTCTACAGATTTTGTCCTGTGGCAGAATTTTAAGTAAATTAGAGATGAACACAATTATTATATATAAAACATTAGACTAATTTATAAAAAAAATTAATGTATAAAACATTTTTGGAATATTTGGTTTGATTAAAATACTGGCTTTGATAGAAATGCTATTAATATGTTGCCCCAAATTATAGTTAATTAGAAAATGTATTAGGAAATTTGGAAATAATAAACATATTCATATTGCTTTTGTGGGTTAGAAAGTTTTAGCTAGAATGAAAGTCTACTTGATGTCATTAGTTTGGAAGATACTAATGTATTGAGGACTGTAACTGTTGATTAATAGAGTAGTTCATTCTGTTTTTTGCATTTTGAGATTATGATTTATGCATGTCCTTGTGCTGGATAGCACTGATCATTGCTCCTTCATTAGTCGTTCCCACTGATAGTTATGTTTATATCCAGAAATTCTGCCCTGGGATGGATCATATTGTGTGAGAAATAATTACAGGGCAAAAGTGGAGAGCCACTGCTTAAAACGTGTTAGAAATTATATGCTTGATGTGCCTCCCAGTTTCCATAGTGTGATTCTGTCTAATTATCCCTAGGGATCTGCTAGACTCTCTGACAATTAAGTAGATAATCTTTTAACATTGGGAAATATTTCTTTTAAGTCAGGTAGTTATGTTGAGCCAGATGCTGTAAGAAGAGTCTTTCTTAATAAAATTATTTAACTATTTAAGGACACCTGAGGACTAACTATTAATTTGGTCAGTCAATTGATGTCACTGAAACACCCCTATTACTCTGAAGTATGGTTGGAAACGACAAAGTTAAATTTCTGTTCTCCCCAATGTTAAGGTTGCTACCTCTAATAGACCATACTTTGGAGACTATCATTATTTTAGATATATCATTTACTGTAACAAAGCTTTACAAAATTCCTGGTTAGCCTCATTGAGGACAGGTTGATGGATGCAAACAAAGTTCAACTCAATTTACATGTCTGAAATCTCTGCACATAATAGCTCTCTTTGGTATATTCACTTAGCTTCTAAAAACATTTCTTAAAAGCTCTGCTATTTAGTTTTCTGCTAATAAAGTACAAGGGCACTAGTGGCTGCCTCTATTATCCAATTACTCTGTCCAGTTGTTAAGATTTTGGAAGCATTTTGAATTTAGAGTTTTTGTACCAAACTGGGAACCTAGGAGGTCTTTGAATTAAAAGTAGAAGACAAATGTTTCTACCTAAATTATTTTTGAAGTAAAAGGACTGTTCACAATTAATTGTTTATGAGCACATAAAATATTTGAAAACTTGTTAGTACCTTATTTATAGTGTGTGTGAAAAAACAGATTAGGACTAAGTAGATTTACGGAAGACAAGTATTGAGAAGAGAGAAAGAAAGCTTCAGAAGGTGTCATATTAAATGTACACACCCAAGACTTCGTATGAATGAGAAAAAAGATACAATACATTTTTAAATTATTCTAACAAATTTATATCCTTTTTGTTCAAAAACAAAGACCCTCAAACATGAATTTCAGGCAGCACTCAAAAATACAAATACTGTACTCAGATTCTTTTTTTTTTTTTTTTTTTTTTGGTTGAGAAACAAAACAGGTTAAAGATAAACTCAAAGTCTAAAACCAACCCCCAAGTAAACATACAAAAACACAACCAGAGCACACAAAATCAAAGACTAACACACAAAATACGGCCAGAGGTCACTGTACACTTGCTAGATTTTAGCCACAAATTTGTCCGTCAGCTTATAAGTAACCAATGAATATTAGGAACACATTACATGTGTCCCGGTGTTCCAAAGATGAACACAAACTGACTTCACATGAGTATAATTATTCCTAGCTGTGATATGTGAAATAAAGTTTTCCTGTGAGTAAAGAGGAGTTGTATGGCAAATATGTCAACATTGTAATTGTAATAGATGCTATGATGAGTTTCAAAGGACCGTTTCTTTCTTACACCATCCATAGCCTATGTCACATCCATGGCCTAACAACACATTCAATTCAATGAGGTAAATCCGGTGGTGGGGATTTGAACAGAATGGCCTTGGTGCACATCCTTTGGGGGAATGTCTTAATACATCAAACCAGATTAACACAGTCAGAGTGAGGTTTCCCAAACACTGCTCTCTAGATCTAGGGAAATCCAGGTTCTTGGTGGCTGGGATGAAGGCTGTCTACTTACACTCCAACTAAGACCATCCCACCTTCATCTCTATTACACAGTGACTGTTTGCTCAAGGCCTTGTTAGAACAGAGTATTCCAGAGCTTAATTTTTTTCTGAAATCACTAATGTAAGTTGATTGATAAATGAGCAGAGTGTTTAAATATCATTCATTCAATATTCCACAGATGTTATCCATTTCAGCCCAGTTTTGATAAGTACTACATAGCAGTGAATTGAATTTATGCTCTTTGACACTACATGAAAGCAGATTTGTATTATACTGGAAAAGAATGGAGGCATATAATTCAATAATCAGCTAAGCTAAACATGGACTTCACTTCCCCTTATGAAAGTTGCTAAGACTCAAATGGAAAGACCATCCATGAATAGGACAAGATTTTCCTGAAAAGAAAAATAAGTTTGATTACCTGCCAACTCTAAGGGTCACACTTCTAGGCAATATGTCATACCTATATTGGTTTTATCCAAATAATACTGGATTTTATTCAATGTCCATCTTGCCAATTAAACAACATCGGTACGGTGTGATATCCTTTGTTATTTCAGCTGGACACTAAAAGATACATTTTTCAAATGTATCTACATGTTATTAAACAAGTCAATTATCTGAAGAAACTGTTTATCTATTAACCTAGCTCAAATAATTACTCTCTATGGTAACAAGCATATATCGGGGTCATTTATCTGCTAAGATTACTTCCAGTTCAAGGAAATAAGTACATTTTATTTGCATATAAAGTGCAGAGGAACTTTCTGTCCACCATGCAGAGGTATATGCACTTTATGTATTCAAAGATACTAGCAAAGTATCAAGACAAACTTTTAAATTACAGGATTCCAGAACACTTTTGTATTTTATCCCATATTATAAATCCATCAAGAGAAAATTCTTCTGATCCTGAGTGTATGTTGGTATATTGAGACATATGTTCTATATAATCATCTCAACACAAAGATTTATTTTGAGCCAAACCCTGAAACAAACCTTTCCTCTTAAAGAATTATGAAGCAGCTCAGATTTGTGGCCTAAACAAGAGGAAACTGGCAGACATTTTCAGGGGAGCACCCAAATTAGCTAGAAAAGTTCTACTTGGAGGGCAAAGGGACTGAGGTGGAACCATGATCCATCTGAGGATCTGAGAGGATCCTGAGGATCTGAGGATCCTGAGAGGAATCTGAGTCACAAAAGTCACTAAACTGGTGAAGTTAGAAGGTCACCATACAAAAAGGTCTTGAAGAGTTTGGTGACAGAAACCATTATTTGGGACATCATTGAGTAGATTTTAAAAAATCGATTCTGTTTTTTGAGGGAACATTGTTAGAAATCAGTCAGAAAAATAGCTTGTGGAGCTTAGGCTTTTATATGTCAAACTAGGAAAGTAGTCTCCATAGACAGCAATCAGAATCTGACCTGCCATGACCTCACTCACCAGATTCATGCCTTAAGTAACGAACCCTTAGTATCTCACTTCATTACCAGATCTGAAGAATAAATATTTTCACATAGATTTGCCATACTTGAGATTTTTGAGGCATTAATAATATATAGTCAGAGTTAAATGTAAGATCCTTGGTGGCTGCTTCTGATGTATATGGCAATCGTATCTATCAGGCTTCTTAGTTTTAGGCGACAAAATCTGACTTTGATTATTATTTAAGCAAAAAATAAATTTTTAAAACTAGAATGAGTAGACCACAGAATACCAGGAGTCTTGAGAAGCAGGTACAGAAAAAGAGTGTGAAAAAGGATGCTGGGCTGCAGTCAGGACCTTACCCAAAATCATGCCACAGAATGGGAACAAGCCTCTAGCACTACATACTATAAGAAGAGGCTTCCATGGTTACAGGCTTCTCCTGGAAACATGGCTACTGTCCCCCCAGAAATCAGTATGTGTCTGCTCCACAGCCACCATGGACCATCAGAATTCATTCTCTGCTGTTCTTGTTTCTTTAACATTCTTCTCTCTGTATATTTCAATTCAGAAATGACAGAGGGTGTTTCTGATGTAAGAAATCGAGGTATGTGTCTTATACTAAATGCAAAGGGAGATTAAAATGTAATCACAGGGCATTTTCAGTTTCAAGTAAAAGAGAAGCTCTGCCTCTCACCAAAAGTACCTAATACTTAATGACTGCATCTTCTGTGTTAGGCACTGTTGTGTGAGTTTAGTTTCATATATGGAGAAATCATTAAGTAAGGAGAGATTCAGGCAACTACAACAAATATGCAGAGAAGGGTGAAATAGTCACTTTACTCATGTTCCAGAATACATTCCAAGTAGTGTTGTAAAGAAAGAGGAAAGAGTTTTGGAATGGTGTTTCCCTAGGGTAAAAATAAAAGTAAAATTTTCCCTAAGTTGGTCCAATATGTCAGAATTCAGCACTGGGAAGTTTATTCTATAAATACTTTGGTGAAGAATTTTCCATTTGGTCAATGTCTTTAGAAAAATGCGTCATGAAGAATCAGATTTTTCTTTCTTTAATCGCTTCAGAGAGAGTCCAATGGACCATCTGCATCCTGGCATTCAAGACCCCAGAGAGCAGTGACATTTACCAAACTGCAGTGTCAGCTGACAGTTGGAGGCTCAGCAAGGCAAAGCAAACCCCCCTTAACACCCTCTGCATGTTGAAGCCAGCACTACAGAAGTAAAATCTAACTTGTATAAGGGATTTTATGATTTCAACCTTTTTTCCTCTCAGCCAAGTTCTTATTCCAATGTCAGAAAAAGTAGGTGAGTAGTCTCAGGGCACCAAAGACAGAATTTGAAAGAGGTTGAGAGACTGGTGGAGTGGGGAGAGTTGGTATAAGGGGAAGGAGAAAGGAGGGGAGGGGAGGAGATTAGATAAAACAAGAGAACACGGAGAAGATTTGATTTTAGAAGGGTGAATACAAAAAATAAAACAAAGAAAAAAGCTCTTAACACCCTTAATCATACAGTCTCCATCTACCCTGGCTGTCTTCACTTCCTTAACCCCATTCACTCTTGAAACACAAAATATCCATTTCATCTCTCTAAACCTACTTGTCAAATGTAGGTTTCCTCATCATTCGTATCCTATTTGCAGAATCTGCTTTGAAAATTTCAGTCTTGTATCTTAATCATGTTTCACTATGCTCTCTTTTTGGAAGCTCTCTTACTATGCAGAATCTCCTAGTTTCTCACCCATCTTCCACTGGCCCTATAAGTCTCCCAGGCAAGCTTCTCTGACCAACCTAACCTTAGATGTAAGACATTAGAATCCTTTCTCCTGTTCTCATCGCATTTACCTTTCTTCTTGAGTGGTTTCATCCATGGCCTCATCTGCCAATAGTATATCTCGTGAATCCCCAATCTTTAGCCCACCTCTCATTCCTGAGTTCCAGTCTACTAAGGTAAACTGTCTACACACTGGATATTTATAACTAAATGCGCCATAGCAAATGTAGCATGCTTAAAACTGAAATAACCTCCCTATCCATTCCCTCCCTGAAAGTGGTACATCTATGTTCACACCTGGTTAAATGATAGATATTATTGTTCAAGCAGCTAAGTTAACAAAACCAGATAAATTATAAATTATGAGATAGGAAGTCAAAAGAAAGCTAAATACATGGTAAAACTGAATGTATTTTTAAATTGTAATCTACTGTGCAAATCTTTACTATTATTCCACCAGATTGCAAGTGTGGGACCAGAGGTGCTTTTCTTAGCATTGTATTCTAATTCCTACAATAGTTGGATTTTAATAAATGTTTGTGGAGTGATGATGAGATGATAATGATGATGATAATGATGATGATGATGATATTGAAGTTATTTTAAGGTAAAATGTGCTACCATATTTTTTCTGGCACATCTTAAGTGCTCAATAAATTTCATTAGATAAGACAAAAATGAGTACTTTTTTTTTACAAATGTATTAATCCCAAGTCAGTTATAACTAGCTCACAATTTTTGGTAGAGACTTTAAATTCTGGAGATAGCTTTGCCAGGAATGGGAGTACAGGGAAGGAAGGAAAAATAGTTGAAAATATTGTAGAGGCATGGCTCTCAGAGAGTGGAGGGGAAGGGTAGGGAAGCTGGGGGATAGGAGATCTAGGCTCCTTTTTCATCCCTATCCTGGCTTCTCAAGCCTTTCTTAGGAATGGAGGAGAAACAGAAGAAATGATTCTGAACAATCATGGATTGTTCTTAACTCCTTTGTGCCAATCCCAAACTACTCAGAAACACCAAGAAGGATTTCAAGGAAAATATGAGAGTGTAAGTTTGTGAATGTATGTGTAGGTACAGTAGGGACAGTGTCTTAGTCAGTTAGTAAATAGAGAGGTGGTAAGTGTCATGCAGTTTCTGGGTACATTGGAGGTCAGCTTCTCTCTGGTTGTGAAGAAACATGCATGAGAAGAAGAATCCCAAGTGTTTCTATTAGATGCAGCCTAGACTGGTGGCATTACATAATACATTATATATATATATATATATATATATACACACACATATATACACACACATATATATATTTCTTTATAAAATAACCGTTACATTTCTTCAATCTACTCTGTTAAGTAGGAGGACAAAGCATTTAGCAAGAATTAACGGTGTAGAGTTAGATTTGTTACTAAAATACAGTTGATCTTTCAACAACATGGGTTTGAACTGAGCGGGTCCACTTATATGTGGATTATTTTTCTATAGTAAATACTACAGTACTACAACATCCTCTAAGTTGGTTGAACTCATGGATGCAGAAGCATGGATACAGAGGAACTGCTTATACAGAGGGCTGACTATAAGTTACATATGGATTTTTGACTGCTTGGAGAATCAGTGCCACTGTGGTATGAAAGTTATTTCAGAAAAGTCCATGTGGAAGGTACTAGGAAGTCAGTGAAATACAGAGAAGTAGTGAAAGTCAAGAGAGATTAGCCCTAAATTTTAGTGGAAAGCAATATTGTGAGTTAACAAGGTCGCCCTGACTGTGAAACTCTCGCCTTTGTTACTTCAGCATTACTAACCTTTGTGTCATACAAGAAATCACTGAGGATATTTAACAGATTGTTTAAATGAGTGATAGAGTTTTGTTAGTTCATCCAGTTATCCCTTTGCAAAATGGCTGGTTAAAAACCAAACCTCAACAGGAACTCTCATTCATTGCTGTGGGAATATAAAATGGTACAGCCACACTGGAAGACAGTCTGGCAGTTTCTTACGAAGATAAACAGTTTTACCATATGATCCTGCTATTGTGTTCATAGATTTGTACCCAAATGATTGGAAAGCGTATGTTCACATGAAAACATTCATGCAAATGTTATGGAGGCTTTATTCATAATTGCCCCAAACTGAAAGCAACCAAGATGCCCTTGAACAGGTAAATAGAAAAACAAACTGTGAGTATCATTTTATTTAATGATAAAAATGGATGAGCTATCAAACTATGCCAAGACATAGATTAATCTTAAATGCATATTGCTAAGTGAAACAAACTAGTCTACCAACCTGAACAGCCTACATACAGTATATACTACTCATGCGACATTCTAAAACGGCAAAACTATAGAAATGGTACACAGATGATTGGTTGCCAGTAGCTCAGGGAGAGAGGGGGATGTTGAGGAGATAAAGTATAAGGGATATTTTAGAGCAGAGAATCCATTCTGTACAATATGGTAATGTTGGATACATAACATTACGCATTTATCCAAATATATAGAACTTTGCAGTACAAAAGTGAAACCTTAAAGTATACAAATTAAAACAAAAATATTTTTGAAGGCTGCGGACCCCAGGACAAAATCCAGAATGTAATAAAAGGATCTACCTAAGACTATTGCAGATGTGTACAACCTCTCTGAAGGAACATAAAGATGTTAACCTCAGCATCTTTGGAAATGAGCAGAGTGTACAAGATTAAAAGCAAAAGGAACTTTATAGATGCACTGTACTCTGTTGATAAATTTGTTTCCCATGAAGGTACTGGTCAACTGTTCTGAAACCACTATACGTGGATATTAGAATTGAATAAATAAGCTAGTAAATGTATATGTTGGGAGTCAGACTTCTCACCGTTATTTAATTCAGTTAGGAATAGAATTACCATACGATCTAGCAATTCCACTTCTGGATATTATATATACCTCAAACAATTGAAAGCAGGGACTTAAACAGATATTTGCACCTCCACATTCATAAGATCATTATTTACATCAGCCAAAATGTGGAAGCAACCCAATGGAATAGTATTCATCCTTAAAAAGGAAGGAAATTCTGATACATGCTACGACATGGGTAGACCTCAAAGGCAATATACTACATGAAATAAGCCAGTCGCAAAAGGACAAATACTGTACGATTATACTTGTATACAAGGTATCTAGAGCACTCAGATTTATGGATACAGAAAGTAGTTTGGGGGTTGCCAGGACCTGGGAGGGAGTGTGAGGTTATTGTTTAACGAGTACGGAGTTTCAGTTTGCGACTTTGTGGAGATGGATGGTGGTGAAGGTGGCTCAACAACGTGATCGTACTTAATGCCACAGAACTGTACACTTAAAAATAGTTAAAATGGTAAATTTCATTTTATGTATATTTTGCCACCATAAAACAAATAATTGAATAAATGAATCCTTATCTCATGGTATGAAATGGTTGAGTAATCTGATAACTACATTTAGTCTATTGTTCTTATATCAGTCACTCAGAAAGGTTAATGTACTGAAGTACCTAGAAAGAAAACAAACATACTGCCCCCTTTGCTACCTGCACCTTACCCTTAACCCATATTATTACTTACACCAATCTTGAGTCACATAGTCACTTAAGCCTCTCAGAGCTACGCTCTCTGACTTTTAACATTGTACACTTCCCTCGCATAGCATATTTGCTGCTCCATAAGTAATTTAGATAGAAAACTCTTCCAGCAAAAGACCTATTAAATTTCACCATTGCTTTTCCTCATTAAGCTGGAACAGTAAAAGAATTAAAAAAAACCCAAAACAGTAACAAAACTGAATAGCTTATACTTTGTAAAAGCCACAGTTCATTGCATATTGGAAATTTTATATTGAAATCTTAGAAAAATTCTAGTTTTGGATGCTAATTTTGTATTGTAAAATACAGACTTATAGCTGCATATGTGTGAATATTTGTACCATTTCTTTCTCCTCAAACTCACATAGGACTTTCCAATCTCTAATGGCCATAGTACTGGTCATATGTTTATCACACAGAGATGGGAGCCAGCCCAGTCTTCCATGTGATGTGTGTTAAACAGTGGTAACTCTCATTTCATGAAATAAATTGATACAGAGGTGAGTACATCCTAAAATAACACTGAGTCAGGAAAAAAGATTGCATAAAAACATAACCTTAATGAATAACTGTTCAATAAATACTTCTCATGAAATCAGATAGATTCAGGATTTCTTTTGCATTCTTGTTAGGTAGTTGGAAGAGATGAATATAATTATGGAGAATGGGCCAGATGGCATATTTGAAACCCAGTGGGATAAACCAGATGGAATGCTGTTATTCTGCCCATTTATCTATGAATAGAAAATAGGTAGGGGGATGGTCTGGAGCCTGTTGATAATAATGATTTTCTGAAGATTTCCTGTTGTTTCTGTGGTTGGTAAGTGTATAAGTGTGTGTGAGTTCGATGTAGCTGTAGTAATTCAAAATAGAAAAAGTGAGCGGAAGGCAGTTTGTATCATTTTACAGGTTCCTTCTGACAAACTGTGAAGAAAAGATGTACCAATTTTAAATAATTTTGAGAAAAAAGAAAGCAAACTGTTAAAAATTTTAAGCTAATTAGCATTTGTCAGTGTAATATTCTGTAGGATATTCTTTGTGTGAGCTGTGACTCTGTATGTGATGTTTGTGTATGTGAGAGAAAATAAAATTAGGTTCAGAGAGGAGGACTTTTACATAGCGAAAATAAGGTGGTTTTGAGAAGTAAAGATTTGGTGGGTTACTGTGACTTTACCTCCTATAGAATTATTTGTACAGTCAAGGGCATTAGTCCTTTTCAGTTTGCACCTTGGAGAAGGGGTAGTGATTTTCAATGTTTTGTTTTTTGTTTTGTTTTTGAGGGGGGTAGAGTTTTGCTGGGTTTTCTTTGACTCAAATAATAAATACATAGGTAGCATAGAGAGCCAGAACACACACACATGAACACACACACATAAAACAATACAGAGACAAAAATTTCATCAAATGATACTTATGCTTACAATAAATCATGCACTATTATAGTTTCTATTATATTTTTGTTCTCTTCTAGTTATTATTTAAATGCTGGTTGTGTATCCTTAAAATGATTTTATAACTCATTTATTGGTTACAATTACAAAAGCATTGTCATAAAGAGTTTGATAAATTAAAATAATCTTGCTAAAACGCTCATCTTTAATCTTCAATATCTTTCTTCACCTTTTTCTGACATTTCTGATTATCAAAGTCAAAATCTCCTAAAATAATCTTTCCTCTCAATGAAAGCCCTAAGGGTAATGCATCAATTGTACTATGATAGTTTATTTTGCTGCTCCCTGTTTATTTAAGATGAACTTTTCCTTAAACCAGGGACACTTGCTAAAAAGCAAGCAAGTTAGTTCAGTGGCAGTAAACAAACTGCAAGGAATGATGTTTCTTCTAATATAGGAACATTGCCTTGTCTCATGTGAAAATTAGCAAGCGTAATGGGAAGCAAGTTTTAGGCAGTGGTCTTCCTCTAACTTGTCAACTGCTGTTTTCCTGAAGTTTTAACCTTAAGGCTATCAAAGAGTGAGACAGGCAGAGTATGCATTTTGGCACTGATCTCCAACCCCTAAAGACCCAGCGAGCCAGGCAAGTGTGATTCACACTGGTTCAACCTCCCTCTCCCTTAGCTGCCTCTTTGTGCTCCAGCATTTTTCAAGTTCAATTCCTTGTTCCTGCCCTGCTTATCATTGTACTTTCACTTTAACCTTGAGCTCAGCAGTCCCAGTTGGTATAGCTCTGTTATTTGAAGCAACAAGCAACTTTTCAAGTTTGGAACTTTTTGTACTACTTTTTTGATGAAAATATTTTACTGCTGGAAACTGCTCTAATTCCCTCATAAGACTTAGTTTACAATCCTGGATTTCCAGAGGCCTTTCCCACCCCCAGGGTGACTTATCTATAGGACACCCTCAAAGTGCTATTTTGAAGGTGTGTGCCTTTGTGCTTCATGAAATCTTTCCAGGCAGAGTTTGACCAAACACAGCTAATGGTAAACTAGAATCAGGGATAACTAATGACCTAGAACATAAAAAATTAAAGAGATAAAACAATACAGTTGCCCATTTAAAAGACTAATTGTGCTCATTTATGATCTTTGCTTACTATTTATACCCCAATTACCTTGTGGCAGGATACGGATTGTGTATCCATTAAGCATGTGCTAAATACACTTTGTTGTAAGTTTTGTTTGATTATCACTCTAAACTTTATTCACGTTTATACAGCTTTCAGAGTTCATTGCTCATTTGACATCTGCTCATAACTTAAAAATTACTGGGAAATTGCTGTATACTTAGGAATTAAGGGCAACTTAGCACCAGAGAGGAGTCTAGATCCCTGAGTTCTAGATGTAATTCATCCGAGAGTGAGTTGTATGAATTTTGGGGAGGCTATTTAACATCTTGGATCTTTAGTTTCTCTAAATGAACACTAAATTAGGTAGCATATATGATCTTTATAGTGTCTTTCTAGCAAGAAAAGAGAGAGGGAGGTTGGGGGGGAGAGAGAGAGAGAGAAGAGATTTGATTTCATCATGGCTTAGAAAGTATGAATAACAGGGAGGATTAGCCAGTAAGCCAACAGACCATTATTAGATACTGACTGCCTGAATAAGTACTTGTTAAATAATTTGGTTGAAAATTTTCCCTTAATTGATCAAAGTTTATCTCTTACAATCGAATTTAAATTTTACACAATCAGAATGAATGTAAAATGGATGAGAGAATTGAACACTTTAGGTTCTTGTTTTTGATTTATCTTTGTTTTGTGGCTGTAGATTTTCTTTAGGATTATTCTTACGGCTTTAGTGTGGAAAGTTAACAGATTATTCAAAACATCTCGTTTTGAATTCTTTGGAACAACATAGTAGTCTATCCTATTTATTCCAACTCTATAGTTTTCTCCATAGACTAAAGGAAATATTCGAAGTGTATATTACGTAGTAAGATAATTAAATTATTGCGTTGTATAAAAATGGAATGTTAAATATGTAAAACAATGTAAGAAGATGGTTTTAAACATCTAGATAAGTAGATTTTAAGGTTTCCTGGGAACATTAGCTTGAATAAAGAGGAAAACAAATAAAAAAACACTTTATAATTTTTCTATATTGTATTTTAGATAGTAATTTAGATAATTTGCCCATACACTTGTAATATTTTTCAAAATGAGTGGAAATATTTAGACAAATAACATTATTTTCTAAATGTCATTAATACAAACTACCCAATTTATTTAGGGTTATGTTTAAAATTTCAATTTCAATTTTCATGCCTCAGATCCCTTAAAAAGCTTTGCCACTGATATCAAGAGAAGTTAATTGCATCCTCATATGGTAACATTATTACAGTATTTAATATTCAAAGATGTGGAATCATTTAATTTTCAAAATATTTTATTCTTGGCAATCTATACATGTTTCCTTTTTCAGTATAAATTGGACTTTTCTATAGATCAAAATTTCATTAATAGTTTGTGTTCAACTTATTTTTTAGCCTCATATCTAATAGTTTGGTTCCTTGTATTTTTACCCCTTAAATTTTACTTTTTTCCTATCAATAGTTTTTGTGCTTTATTCCTAAAAGTAGTTTGATTATTCCCTCTAATTATGGTATATTTTAGTTTTGGTTTCACAGAATTTGAAACACTTCCCTTGCTATACTTTACTAGTTTCCATGACAATACTAGCATCTTCCTCTTTGCCTTGCTTAGCTTTAAAAACATTAATTGACAGATATCTCTTGCTCTTAATATCATTAACTTAATTAAATAAATCATAACATGTCATTGCAAAATATGTCAGGTCAACTGCCCAACTAAAATAATCAGTCTGAAATTTAAGTTGATGTACAGTAGCTCATGTTTGATATTAAATTTCTCTTATGAAGAAGGAAAACATCACAAACTGAGTTTCCGAATTGCAAACAGAGGTAGTCTGGGATGAAAGATAACAAAGAAAGATTTCATACACATAATGAAAATAAAACAAGTCTTCTTAAAGGCAGGGAAATGACTGAGAGAAAAGAAACAGACACTGTAAAAATATACACAACATGAATGACACTTAGAAAGCTTAAGTAGCCTTTGTAAGTACTTTCCATTTCATAGTGAGTTCATTTGTGTTGTCCTTACCTAACCCTTGGAATTGGCTGGGTATAAGGACAAACTCCTCAACCCTTTTCAGTGGCACTAGTGTTATTAATTCCCTGTCAATAACAGTGGTAATGGTGCATCACATCTTACTTGCTAATTTTCATGGTCAGTATTGGTCTTGGTCATTGAAGTACGGTAATACTTGGGGTACTGCTGGAAAAATAGTCTTAGGACCATGCTGTAGAACAGTCCAGGAAAGCTCTGACATGTGTGTAGGTTACTGTATATTATAAACCATGCTGAAGCAGGACAAGAAGGATATGAATGTCAAGAGTAATCACATCTCATGAGCAGCTCATCTCATTTCTGCATAAAATGTTTATTGAGTTTCTCCTATTTCTTTTCAACAGCTATCAGTTTTGTCCTTTCCTCAATCCACACTTACTACAAAATCCTTCCTCTGCACCTAGAAATATTTTACTTTGCTTTTAAAGTTTTGGAGCTTGTAGCTAAAGGACACTTCCTGGCATTTCGGTTTATAAAATGAACACAGGCATGCTAATTATTTTTGCAATTTTATTCTCTTTAATAAGGTCCCCTAAGCATTGCCCTGATTTCAAAAGGATAGAGATGTATCCAGGCTCAGAATTTGGTAAAAATCTTGCTGGTAAATGCTTGATTCAAATGACTACATGTAAATCATATTAAAGTGTGGCAGCTATGCACACTAATTAATATCTTTAATATAAAAATATTTTAATTCCTGATTATATGTGCAAACCTTTCCCTATTGGTCATTTCTCCATATTGTTTTCGATTAGTTTATATTCAACTAGTTAATATCAATTAGTTTATATTATTGATAATTAACTATGTATTTAATAATCCTAATCCATAAATTTAAATATTTATTTTTAATATGTTAACTATTGAATTTTGATTATTTTCTTCATCATATATGGTAGTTAGGTTGGCAGTTATTATTCTAAACATCATGTCCTTGGATGCATTACACTCAATTTTTGTAACAGTATGGCATTGTTCTTTCATTTTTAAAATAAAGATGTTTGTAAGATTGTTAGATGAACATTTGTAATTGTCCTGTTTGTGTATGTTGTTGTTATTATTTTCAGTTTTAAAAATTGATAATCTTATGGAGATTCCCTTGCACGTTATTTGTTGCTTTTCCCTTGTTGCTTTTAATGTTTTTTCTTTGTATTTAATTTCTGTCAGTTTGATTAATATGTGTCTCAGCATGTTCCTCCTTGAGTTTATACTGTATGGGACTTTCTGTGCTTCCTGGACTTGGGTGACTGTTTCCTTCTCCATTTTAAGGAAGTTTACAGCTATAATCTCTTCAGATATTTTCTCAGGCCCTTTTCTTTTCTCTTCTTTTTCTGGGACCCCTATAACGTGAAAGTTGGTGTGTTTAATGTTGTCCCAGAGGTCTCTGAGACTGTACTCATTTCTTTTCATTCTTATTTCTTTTTTCTTCATAAATTTATTTATTTATTTTTGGCTGTGTTGGCTCTTCGTTTCTGTGTGCGGGCTTTCTCTAGTTGTGGCAAGCGGGGGCCACTCTTCATCGCGGTACGTGGGCCTCTCACTGTCGTGGCCTCTCTTGCTGTGGAGCACAGGCTCCAGACGCGCAGGCTCAGTAGTTATGGCTCACGGGCCCAGTTGCTCTGCGGCATGTGGGATCCTGCCAGACCAGGGCTCGAACCCATGTCCCCTGCATTGGCAGGTGGATTCTCAACCACTGTGCCACCAGGGAAGCCCCCATTCTTATTTCTTTATTCTGTTTTATGGCAGTGATTTCCACCACTCTATCTTCCAGCTCAAGTCACAGATGTAGAAAACAAACTTATGGTTACCAGGGAGGAAAGGCAGGGAATAAATCTGGAGGTTGGGATTGATATATACACACTCCCATACATAAAACAGATAACTAATAAGGACGTACTGTATAGCACAGTGGTACTGTATAGCACTACTCAATATTCTATAATGATGTACATAGGAAAATAATATAAAAGAGAATGGATATATGTATATGTAGAATTGATTCACTTTGCTGTACAACTGAAACTAACACAACATTGTAAATCAACCATACACCAATAAAAATTATAAAAAATTTGAAATTATTCCTTCAAAAATTTTCAGGAAGTTTCTTTTTTTAAATTACTGAGTAAATAATAGAAATAAAATCATAGTTTCATTTGTTTGCATAATTCAGGCAGTGTCTAACCTAAGAAAATCTAAGGAGGGTGATTCAATGGAAATTACAGAACACATTTCAGAAAATAATAACCACGTGAAAGAGAATCTGTTGGAAATGGATAAGTGTTATTTGGATAATTAGCCCCATTTTATACTTTACCTGGTTGATTTTTTTAATTAATTAATTAATTTTTATTTTTGGCTGCGTTGGGTCTTCGTTGCTGCATGCGGGCTTTCTCTAGTTGCGGCGAGTGGGGGCTACTCTTCATTGCGGTGTGCGGGCTTCTTATTGTGGTGGCTTCTTTTGTTGCAGAGCACAAGCTCTAGGTGCACGGGCTTCAGTAGGTGTGGCACATGGGCTCAGTAGTTGTGGCTTGTGGGCTCTAGAGCACAGGCTCTGTAGTTTTGGCGCATGGACTTAGCTGCTCCGCGGCATGTGGGATCTTCCCAGACCAGGGCTTGAACCTCTGTTCCCTGCACTGGCAGGCGGATTCTTAACCACTGCACCACCGGGGTGCACCATCAGCACTACCTGGTTGATTTTTATATTTGTTTTGAAATTTAAATTGACTAAAATTAGTGGAAGGTTTTATATATTGTATAAACATATATTGAAGTTTGATGAAAGATTAGTAAAATGTTCCATATGAAAATAATATTAAACCTATTTTTTCTGTTCTGGAAAATATTTTTTTATATGAAATAAAGAAAAATACACTGATATGTTACTTTGGTGAACTATATGATCTTTTTAAAATATGTCTTTTTAAGTAAAACTCTTATGCTTATACATGGAATTAACATTATTCTAATTAATTCTATAATTTCACAGATCATCCTTATGTTGATGTGCAATGTAACTAATTTACACACTTTAGTACATATGTTTTATGTTTTCTAAAGTGAATGAATTAAAAGGGGTACATTTAGGTTCCTTTTCCTTTTTTTTTTTTTTTTTTTTTTTTTTGTGGCCATGCTGCGCAGCATGCAGGATCCTAGTTCCCCGACCGCTAGACGGCCAGGGAAGTCCCTCCTTTTCCTATATCAGTTATTTCTGCTCAACAAAATCTAATGATTATAAACACTTGCCCTTCACAATTTCTGAATAAGACCTATTTCTTCACTTCTGTGTAGAATCTTCTAGTTAAATTTTAGTTGAGCAAATGAAGTGTATGTTTTAAGAAAATATATAGAAGTCAGTCAGTTGAGGCTTTACCAACACTTTCTTATGAATGTTTAACTAGAGAAACATTTATGCTTCAGTATATTAATGCAAATAACTTTCTAGTGCACTGCTTAACATTTAGAGTTACCTATAAATTTTGCAGTTTCTCAAGAAGCCTAAAGCAAGTTTACTAAATCTGTACATATCTGAAAGCAAATGTTTTGATCAGAAACGCTATTTTAATAGTTATGTACATAGGTATGCTAAACATTTCAAATGCTTTCTGGACTAAAACGCATTTATGACCAGCTTGCTGATATTGTTTTATTCAGTGATTCTGTCTTCTGAATGAATTGTGGGATTTAGGGATGGATAAAACGGAGATAGAAAAAGACAAGTTTTGACACAAATTTGAGGAACATATTGTATACAGATCCCAGAAATCTGTTTATATTCTGCCTTACAAACAACTTTTTCTGTAGGATAATCATATTTGCCAATCATGTAATAAAACCCCAATGTTCTTTCTGGATTTTGTCTCCTCTTTTCCACATGATATTATTTAATACCAATCTGTAGACTGCTCCTCAGCCCTAGACTCTACGAGCATTCTAGGAAGAAAGCTAGTCATGTCAGCCTTTTCATTAATTGTGTAGCCTGGTTCTCAGTGCCTAAATCTGGTATTGTCTCTGCTGAATAAACCCTGGTTTGATTCTCTTTTTGAGTGTGATTTCTTCTGGACTGATAGCCCATTTGGCACATAATTCTATCTTTCAAGAAATTAGAAACGTTTTACCAAACTCCAGCACCTGTTGTCAGATCTCCCTAATTCAACCTTCCTATAAGTCTGGACCTTAGTCTTATGTATTGATAAACTTAATTTCACTGTTCAGACTTTCTGAAATTCCTCATATTGTCTGTTACTGAACGCTGGTCCAAGTTCTTGAAACTCAGTACACCACTACAATTCTTCTCACCAAATAAAGCTGTAATTATAAGACCAGAATAACAAGATAATTTGAGCAATTTGACCAGTGTGGTGGGTCTGGAAATGTCATTTTTATTCAAAATATTTAAAATGTCTCATCATCATAAAATCATTGACTCCTTTGAAAGCATTATGGTCCTTAAATATAAAAAGCCATATTGCAATATTCCATTTTATAACTAAATTGATGATTCTTCTAGTTACATATAATATCTTCTAGATTTATTATACCTATTATGCAAATCTGACAAACAAGTAAGGATCTTTCAACACACACTGCATGCCTTCTGGGGGTGCTGATCATATTAGACACTGAGCAAATAAAAAAATTAAAATACTAAAAATATATGGTCCCTTCAGGAGTTTTAAACTTAGTGTTAAGGCACAGCATCAATGTTTATTGGTACATTGCACAATCTCAATGTAAATACGTGGAAAATAGAGACAGATATTCTGATTAAATGTAAATATCACCTCAAATTAAAAGAGTTGAAAACTAACCAAGGCTCAGAATTCAAAGAACTAAGAAATGGTTTATGTGAGATTGTATCAGGCAACCATTTTAGAAGGGTGATGCTGTCGGGGCTTAGGGAGTTGTTACTCAGCAAAATTCAGCATGGGTTAAAAAAGATTTTTAAAAACATCCTTGCAAAAGTTCTTCCCCTGGAAAGTTCACAGCAAAAATTTTATGTTGAGAGTTTACCTTGCCCTAGTCTGAGTGGTATCAAAAATACATGAGGAGCTTTATTCTGAGTGACATGACACATCAGAACCTATTACTGGCTTTGAGAGTGATTTAGGATTAGGAAGAATATTGTAAAACAAGAAGTTATACAAGTAGTCATTAGTCAAACATAGCTTTAGTGTGATGGAAATCAGATAGCAGGATGCTCTGGATATTTTAACTACATTTGTAACTGGAAACCAAAATATTTATAGAGAATAAACTAGAATAAATTATTGGGGAAGAGTGTTTCATAATGACATAAGTAGCTTCCTTTGAAGAAATGTTATAGGAAATTGTATTTGTCACATAGCTATATTTTGTTTCATCTAATAATAGGACTCATTTTCATATGCATGCTCAACAATCTGTTTTTGAGACCATCAAACTCAGTCTGAGAAGCTTAAGAGCTCTTTTAGGGATATTATGATCTTAAAATGAGACCCTCTCACATGAAGGGGAAGTAAGAAATTCAGCTGGACTGTACTATTATTTAGTTTAGTGAGATGGAAACTAGAGTAATTCTAAGGCTTTCAGTGTACCCTAGGTTTTAGACTCTCCTCAAGTAGTTCCTATTTGATTTGTAAATCTCTTCACAATTGTAGACATTGTTTAAATGTGAAAAATTTATGAGATAGAATAAAAGTCAAATTGAAGGGCTTCCCTGGTGGCGCAGTGGTTGAGAATCTGCCTGCAGGGGACACGGATTCAAGCCCTGGTCTGGGAAGATCCCACATGCCACGGAGCAACTAGGCCCATGAGCCACAACTACTGAACCTGTGCGTCTGGAGCCTGTGCCCCGCAACAAGAGGGACCGCAATAGTGAGAGGCCCGCACACCCCGATGAAGAGTGGCCCCTGTTTGCCACAACTAGAGAAAGCCCTCGCACAGAAACGAAGACCCAACACAGCCATAAATAAATAAAAATTAAAAGTCAAATTGAATATAGTTAAGTAACACAGGGAATCATATGACTATCATATTATAATATGCAGTGTTGGTAAATCAGTTACTAATTAATGCCCTGATTTGTACTGTTTGCCAGTTTCTGTGTTATAACTACTTCCTCCATGGTCATTTTCATGCTACCAGCAGAGTAACAACTGGCTTACAAAATTTTGGAATATTTAACAGCTGGTGCTCATGAGCCAGTAGTACAAGCTCCAGCATATATTTTAACCTATTAGATGTGGGAGAAGACATCTTTATTGCATAGGATTTTGAAATTGTAACAAGTGCCATGAAGATCAAATATGCTGTCATTACTTCCTGAGTTTAGTAAGCAAATGTATAAGGGGGTCTTCTTCCACCTGAAAGTTCTCAGTAAAAGGACCAGACTGTAGCTAATCAGTACCCGTGTTCTCTCCACAGCCCCATCCACAGTCTCAGTGGTTTCTAAGAGACAATGTCCCAGTTCTGCCTCAGTCTTTGTAAGGTGGCCTTCTTCTTGGGTTTATAAATGGACTTTTCACTGGCTATGTTCTCAGGCAGTAGAATGCAAATATGACATTCTTATTGAATCCTCCCACAACCCTTCTAAACAGAAAATAAAATTTCAAATTTACAGATGAGGAAACTGAAGCTCAGAGAGGTTAAATAATTTTCCTAATATCATTCATGAGAGAGCCATTTCAGTAGAATAATGGTGAACCAAATGGACTCCTGAGAGAATGGGAAGTCAGGAACTGGAAACAATGAGTATAGAAAACATTGTTGTGGAATTTTGCTGTATAAGTAGAGCTGAGAAATGAGATGGAGATGATTGCTTAAGTGAGAAGTCAGAACAACTTTTTTAGAAAACTGGACTACAGCATGTTTGTCTGTTGATGGGACTGAGACAATAGAAGGAACAATTGATGCTATTTGGGAAGAAACAACTTCAGAACTGATTTCCTTGAGTGAAGAGTGAACGTGATCCCCTGCAAGTGAAGAAGTTGCCTTAGATGGGAGCACAGACCTTATTATACAAGGAGGGAAGGCAGAGTGTATAGGTTAGTAGCTTGGTGGAGCACATGTAGAATTTCTCTTCCAATTGCTGTTTTATCAGAGATATAAAAAAGCAAACTTGTGCTATTGCTTCTTTTCATCAGTGATGTAAAACAGAAAGCACATTAGTTGAGAATAAGGAATTGAGAGGAGGTTTTGAATTTAAAATAACTCTAGTCAGCATCATTGTGTGTGTTAAATATGGGATATCGGGAATATCAAGTTTCCTGTGGTGACCAAACCAAAGAGATAAAGGGCTTGATGGCATTAATCCTGATAACCAATTAGGCAGATTCTGTGGATGTGACTGTGAATATTTTTGGAGAGTCTTATCGGGATGACTCAGAGCTTTAAGAGATTCCACCTCAGGAATTCTGAGGGGCAGTGCCACTGTGACTGCTCCTGCTGGAGCTGGTAGGGGAATAGAAATATACAAAAATCACCCCCAAATCAATCTCAATCTCTCTCTCTTCCTCTCTCTCCCCCTCCCTGCCCCCTTACGCTTGTGACCTAGGAACACTATCAAACTCAAATCTAAGCATGAGGCGCTCAGGAGCAACCTCTATCCAAATAAAGAAACTATGTCTTTTAAAGTATTGTCAGACAACCCAGAAAATTATATTAGCATTTGCTAATATAATGGAAAATGTGTTCACCACCTCTATCCTAAGATTCTGTAAAATTCTTTGTTTATCCCCTTTTACCTATGTTTCCAGCATCAAAATTCACAATTGCAAAGAAAAAAAAAAAGTATTAAACCACCATTAAGAATTCAGTTTAGGGTTTTACATTAGTATTAGTTAATTTCTAGTGTTGCAATAGCAACCCATAGTTCTTGTTGTAAATATAAAATATAGCTAAACTATGGTTTAAATAGACTTTAGATTTAAGAAAAGAGGACAGGGAATTTAAGAGGACAGGGAATTTAACTACCACATTTCCAAAAAGTTATCTAAAACTAAACTTTTAACAATGCTCATCTATATATAGTGTGCTCCTGACTGTCTGTGTCTGTATGATTTGTTCACATGCTTATATGTATATTTGAGTATTTATATATATAATGGACTGAATCATGTCTCCCCTAACCCTCAATATGACATATTTGGAGATAGAGTCTTTAGGGAAGTAACTAAGTTAAATGAAGTCATAAAGTTGTGGCCCTAATCTGATAGGGCTGATGTCCTTATAAAAAGAGGAAGAGACATCAAAAATCTCTCTCTCTCCATGTGTGTACTGAATAAAGGCCATTTGAGGAGACAGCAAGAGACAGCCATCTATAAGCCAGGAAGATATGCCTCCCCGCAAACTAATCCCAATGGCACCTTGATAGCCTCCAGAGCTGTGAGAAAATTAATTCTGTTGTTTAAGCTTCCCAGTTTGTGGTATTTTGTGTTGGTATGGCAGCTCTTGCATATATATATATATATGTATATATATATGTGTATATATATGGCAGCTCTCACATATATACACACACATACTAATACATAATAATAATTAATTATATATAATGCATAATAATTCATATGTACATACTAATACATACTAGCATATATATGTATATATATGTACATGTATATATGTTTCTGTATATAAACACAAGAGAACTTTTTTTTGTGCATATGATTTAGAGCTAGAACTCTAAGAAATAAAAGTTCAGGTTGTCTACATTGCTCTAATTTGGTCCAGTATAAATGGAACTTCAATATTCAATTCAGAGTAGGTAATATCATGCCTTACCTTTTGAGCGATGAGAGGTGGATGTTACAACAACTCTAACTGATATCTTATATCTATAAAATCTATGACAAATTATGCTTCATTATAAGAAATGGGATCTTCTCTAAAGACACATTAAGTTATATTCCTAGAAAGCACTAACTAGTTTTTGTCTTTACTCAATGTTATCACAAAAAGTAAATATCCATGCATAGATTTTTAGTAACTGCTAGAAATGTAGAGGAAATTTGACCAGCAGCCATTACCCTAACATATAAAGAGGAAAACAGTATTTGTTCTGGAGTTTGACTGGTAATGAATTGATAACTAATAATATAATTACACTACCTCTTCCAGAATAATCTGGGGTTTCAGAAAAATTTATCAAAGTGAATCTAGAAACATGGAGGAAATTATACCTGTGGAGCCTCGTGGATCAAAGGACATATCTTGGTTACAGAGCAATTTCCTAGTTTTGCTAGAGAATTATTCAGTGAGAAAAAATTCACCTTATTCCTTAAGATAACATAGAAACTCATTCAATTTTATATTCTAATGGCCTTAGTCCTTCTCAAAGTATATTATTTCCTGTGCATAAGAAGCTGTTATATATTTGTCTAGTCTACAGATATATGTGTGCTTTTTGCATTACATTCAATATAAAGCTGACATTAAAAGGGAACACTGCAAATTAAGTTATTCATCTTATTGAGTTTTTCTGATAAAAATAGGATTATATAAAGGGAAAGCAGTTTTTTTTCCAAAAGCTACAATTTAAAATGACATTGAGCTCCACACTACTTTTCATCATTTTTCATTAGAAATATATATAATGTGAGACATAGCTATAAAATATTAAGCTTGGTTTTAATATACCAGACATATGTTAGTGATCTCCTTTCAAAGATGGCCATTATTATGTTACCCTTTCTCAAATGGTATTCAGAAAACTCTTTGAAATTGTCTTCAGAATTTTTTGGAAAATAGTAAATGGTGAAAGCATATTTTTGGGGTCTTGCCAAATCTCCAAATATTAACAGTGACTAGATAACAAGATTAAGCACACATGTTCAAAATTTACAGCAAAGCTAGATGACAAGGTATTTCCCCAAACTCTAATTGTAAGTAGATAGAATTAAACCGGCAATACACAGCAACTGTGTGTTATATTCCTCTGGTGAGAGAGAAACAGTGGGGTGACTGATGGAAGTGAGAACAGGGACCCACAGAATAACAACATGTATGCATGGAAGGCATGGAAAACCAGTTAGAAGCTGGCCGCTGAAACTGGGAGGAGTTTTGCTCACTCCATTAATGTGTGTATATATGCAGTTAGTGGAAAGTGCTGAAGCTGCCTAGATATTCTATACCCTGTGAACTCTTAAAACTGACCAGTCAAGACTCTCTTCTAAGAGAGGGCCACACTCTAAGCAGAAACTGCTTAGAGCAGTAATAACTGGAGCAGGATAGGAATAACAGATATGAAGGAATGAGAGAAGATCTATTTGGAAGTGGGCTTGGGAACACAGCCAGGAAATCTCATAAAATAAGGTATCATTTTTTTTAACAGTACCCAAAATTTATGTGAAGTTAGAAAAGCTATCTAATCCAACCTCCTGTCTTAGAATTCAGGAAAACTAAAATCACATGCATGTGAGTAACAGGAAAATATCAGTGTCAAATCCCATACAAAGTTACTCTAAGGAAAAAAAGAATAAGGAAGAGAATAACTTCCTTACAGGAAACGAAAGCCCACCAGGAAGTCAGGCTCAAAACGTAACAGATTAAAACTGTATTGTACTATTTCAAAATGAGCTAAAATGCATTAAGAAAAATTATACAATATATGAAAGAAAAACAGTTTTTCAGATGACAAAACCCTTAGAAGTGAGCTAGCAGACTCACGATTAGAAGTAAAAGAAAATGTATTTTAAACAAGAAATCTAAACTAGGATGAACAACAAAAGGAAATAAACATAAAAAATACAGTCCTGTTAGAAATATAAGCTAAAAAGGAAAAAAATAAAAATCATAAAGAGAGAATAAGGATTTGAGAGAAAGTGACAAATATTGACAATAAGCAAATAAGATCAAGAGGGATGCAGATCAGGAACTTCATCCACACCTGGATCTCTTCTAAACTAATCTTCAACAATGAGCCTGAGCCTGATGCCTTATGAGAGAAGACTGTTAGGCAATTTTATCAATAAAGGCGTGCATAAATGACAGAAGACCAGATGTAATGTTTTAGATAGAGGATAGATTGGTAACTTTTAAAACATGGCTGCAAATTCTTTGATATTTCTCCTGCTACAGACTTAACATTTATGTCTTCCCAAAATCCTTATGTTGAAATTTAACCCCCAATGTGATGGGATTTGGAAGTAGAGCCCTTTGGGAGGTGATTAGGTCATTAAGGCAGAACCCTCATGAATGGGATTAGACCTTGAAGAGCTCCCTTGCTCCTTCCAACAGGTGAGGGCATGAGTACAAAATGGCTCTATGAATTAGGAAGCAGGCCCTACCTGTGACTAGATCCTGGATATCGTAGGCTCAGAACTGTGAGAAATGTACTTCCATTGTTTAAAAGCTACCCACACTATGGTAATGTGTTATAGCAGCCCAAGCTGACTAAGAGAGCAACCATCCATTTGGGGGACTATATCCCTTCTTCTTTAATTTGGGCAGACTTGTGAATGCTTTGACCACAGAGTATGAAGAAATTCATAAAAGATCTTGTAGCTTCCCCTTTATTCACTGGGAATAAAGGAGCCCTCAATGTCTGCATAGGATATCAATAACACTGAGACAACCATCTCTAGGAATGGCATACATGTGCTCCAGCTAATGGTTGTAGCCAATCCTTGCCTTCAGTCATGCAATGCCAGCCACCAGATGAAATTGAAGAAACTATCTTAGTTATCTGTTTTCCAGTCCAGACATCATGGAATAGAGAAGTGTTGTCCCCTCTGTGTCCTTTTCAAATTTCTTTCCCACAAAACGTGTGAGCCTTATAACATGGCTGTTGTTTTGGTTATTAAGTTCTAGGGTAGTTTGATATGCATCAATATAGATCTGGGACATCACATAACCTAGCACATTTCCCAGAATTTAAACTAAAGGAAACACAAATCTTTTGGATATCTAGGGGGAAAAAATGTGACGTTTGTGGCAAAGAAAATTAGATTATCATCAGGCTTTCCAACAGCGATGTTTTATTTCAGAAGAAAATAGAGTAAATATATAAGATTCTCATAGAAAGAGAATGTGATAAGCTTTTTATATCCCGTAAAACTGACCTTCAATTATGAAAGTCACAAGCTGTTACCAATACACAAAACACAAAGAAGAGAGTTCCCTTGTTTTTATCCTAATACACAGGGTAAAGCTTATAGGGAATTAGCTTCAGAGACCTAAAATGACTAGAGAAACACTGATGTAATGACCTGTGGTATGCATTAAATATATAGATAGATGTAAAATTGAGATTAAGTGAGGGTTAAATGGGAGTGAGTATAATATTTAATGACTTAGAAATCTGATGACGTAGATATAATCAAACATTAAAATCTGCAAGGAGAATTTGGTGACTGCATGTTAAAAACATTTAATATTTTTTAGTAATCACAATTGATAATACAAGTATTATTGTTTTTCTGAGTCTTTTTGTGGATACTGTGAAATAAAGCAAATGAGAAATTACCATCCTCTGTGTCCTTCAGGAATAGGTTTCTTAATGTGGAAGAAGAAGATCTAGATATATTGGGAAAGAGGTTAGGTAGGAAGCCTATAGTCTAATTTGAATTGGAAATATCAGTATGAACTCAGAACATTTTATCTTTAAATATATTGCGTCAGGTATCTACTGCAATGTAAAACAACACCTGAAAACTGAATGGCTTAAAGCAACCTTTCTATTTGCTCATAATTCTTTGGGTTAGCAATTTGGGCTCAGCTGGGTGGTTTCTTACTACTGGTCTTTTGGGAACATTAATACAGTGGAAGTCAGCTGGCAGTTGGGCGGGGAGGGGGAGGGGGTGGGTTGTACAGATCCAAGACGTCCTCACTCACACCTCCAATCAGATGAAAGTTCTAGGTGTTAGTCAGAAACTGAAGCTAACATCAAAAAGAATCCAGAATCCAAACCAAATAAGATGTGCTTCCTGAAAACACACACACACACACACACACACACACACGCACACCCCATCACACATACCATCACACGTGGTCTTGACAAAGGGATCAAATTTAAGTCTGATCAAGTCTCTGGATCCAGTGGCCAGTTTACAAGAATACAGAGGTCAAAGTAGCCCTTTGCATTACACATTATGCATGCAATCTATAACATCCAGATTATGGGAAACTCTACACGTCAAATGGCCTAATAATTAGCATCTAAAAATTTAAAGAAAATAAGGGATAGAAAATGACCCTGTAGCTTAAAAGAGATTTAAATTACATACCAAGCTTAGAAAACTGGACTATACAGTAATGTCTAAGAATGCACACTTGAATGATAATAATTGTAAAGAAAAGAAAGGATGTTTCTGATGATAAAAATCAGGATAGTGTTGTTCTGGAAGGAGAGATGTGTCCCCTGCATCGGCAGGCATACTCTCAACCACTGCGCCACCAGGGAAGCCCTCAAAGTTTTATTTTTGACCAGGAAGAATATTTGATGAGGTTGTGGAGCAGTGATGGCATGAATATATTCTTTATGGGTAGAGAATTCTAGAAATTTAATGAATCTATCACAGACATTCAAGTTAATTCTCCAAGAAAAATTCAAAATCCTTTTTTGCAAGGTGATAGTTACTTCTGAATAAACACACAACCTACAAAAGTGACTACTTTGAAGGCATTAACAATATTTGGATGTGTATATTCTACTGTTTATTTACAAATTCACAATATTTATAGCCACATATAATATGTTGATTTTCATAATGACTTATATAGTGGAGAAAACATAATCATGTTGGTATGAAGGATTGGAAAATTTTATATAGAAATGCATAATAAAGTATTTTACTTACAAAAAAATGTTGCTAGAGTTCATTCTGATGTATATACATATTCTCTATCTAAAATGGGGCCTATATTTTAAAGAGTGTTTCCAAGAATAAAATAAGAAAATGTATGAGGTCTAGACATTTTGAGCAATGGTGGTTAAGAGAGTGGAACCGTCTAACAGAGAGGACATTTGATTGACAGGTTGGGGATGACTTAACTTGTGAAGAGAAGGATAACAACAGTGCTTCAAGCAAACTTTCTATTTCTGCTTGGATTATTTGAGAAATTCAGGCAAAATTCAAGCACTTGCTTCCACTGTTCACATCACTTCTGCAGTAGCATAAGGCTACGCTGGGAAAATGAAGCACACTGATTTAATAACTGACAAGGATGCAGCATATGCAGAAAGTACTGGTGACTGGCAACACTGTGCAAATGCTCTGACTTTGATTTTCTGTAACTTAAGAGCAAAGTATAAATGTAAGCTAATCAATTTTGACATGCTAAAAAATATGTTTCTCAATTCTCTTAGTAGTTCAACTAATTGTGGATGTAAATAACCAATCAAAATGCTTTGAGTGTTAATATTTCATTGTAATTGGCACCATGTATTTCAGAAATTTTGTAGTAATTTATTGTGCAAGATCATATTATAAACACAACCTATTTCAAAGCAGCAGAGTATAAAGCAAAAGGGATGTTGTCTCTCGAAATATGTTCAGATACAGCTGAAGAAAAAAATCTTAAATTTAAAAAAATGGAAGAGAGAGACAAAGAGGCATAATAGCAAGAATCTCTTTAATAGAATTGAAATTGGTTTTCCCTGGACTAAAATGCTAAGGAAGGTAATGAACTAGAAAGTCTCTAGGCCAAAATCATCCCGGAGGTTATTGCCATGTATCTGAGTTGTCCATTCCTTCCAGGGAAAATTCAAGGATGTGAGAGTAGATCACACTCATTTGACTCTAATCTTAATGTATTTGGACCTAAATTGCAACCAAATTGTTGCTTTTGAGTAGCAGTCCCTTATTGCTTCTGCATCTGGGCTTGAAAATCGTATGACTTCTACTTCTCATCTGTATTACTACTCCTGATAACTCTGGTTACAAAAATTCCTTTTAGGTTAAATTTGCATTATCTTTACGCATCTATGCCTTTCTCTTTCCACAGGAATAAATGCAGATTTACACAAAAATGAGCTCTTCATTGCAGAAGGAAAAAATATATATATCTTCGGAGTGCCTTTAGCAAGTCTTACTCTCCATGATTTTTATACCAGAGTGACACTTTTGTTAGCCATCTCTCCATTATCTGATAATTTAAATGATAAATTTTATTGTAGGTTTTATGGTTTGCATATTTGCGGTTATAAATTTTACTACATTCTTCCAAACTGTATGTAATCAAATCATCTGAAACAGTAACAAATTAATTAACACATATTTCAGTATTTGGACTCACATGAGTTATATTGAATAATATATCAGTCGATTAGTCTATTTTGTATTTATACATACATATATTGTGTGTATGTATGCTCAGGGTTGGTCTAGATGCTAAATAATATAAATTAATAAAATATATATCTGATAAAGATATTAATTTTCTCCATCCTGTTTTATTTGTATTATGTTGAACAAATTAGTTTTCAGTTTTGTCATATGCAGAACGGGCATGATTATAATAATGCTTATTTCATTGGGTTTCACTTGCCAAAAAATACACACATATGTGAAAAAATAATTAACATTTCAAATAAGTATCTATGTGTTAAATATGTGCTATAGACAACAATTTCTTCAGGGATATGATAACTCTCAAGATTATCTTGGTAGGAATTAGAATGATTTTTGTATTCCTGTAGGCACAAAAATCTTCTTTATAAATATATACTTATGTTTGAAAACATTTATTGCCACATTTGCCCAGTCTGCTTTTCTTTAGTAATTCATATAATTTCAAATACATGGAACAATTCTTTAAGTAACAGAAACTATTTCAAGTGGCTAAGATAGAAATTAGCCAGTTAAATTCAGTAAGTCAGAACTCAACCCTTAGAGTAATGATAATATTTTCTGGGAGAGTTTAAACGAAGAGGTATAACCACGCTCGCGAAATGATTGTTGGAAGCAGTTTTGATTTGCTCTCCATTAATGAAGTTACTTTCAAACAGGAGTATATGAAATGTTTCACCACTACTCAAGGATAATTCCAAACAGTTGGCTACTTCTGCATCTCAGACTCCAAACTCTCCTTTGAGACCAGACTGCCTTGGGAACACACTTTTAACCCCGTAATAAGACAGCAGCAAACCTGCCCCAACACAAAAGCACATTTAAGTCTAAACACGTTTAAAACTTTACCACTCAATAGAAGAGTGGTTGTCAAGTGTTGAGGGGTAGGGAAAATGGGAGATGTTGATCAAAGGATACAAACTTTCAGTCATCAGATGATTAAGTTTCTGGGATCTAATATACAGCATGGGGACTTCCCTGGTGGTGCAGTGGTTAAGAATCTGCCTTCCAAAGCAAGAGACATGAGTTTGAGCCATTGTCTGGGAAGATCCCACATGCCGCGGAGCAACTAAGCCCGTGCACCACAACTACTGAGCCTGCACTCTAGAGCCCGCGAGCCACAACTACTGAAGCCCGTGTGCCTAGAGCCCATGCTCCGCAACAAGAGAAGCCACCGCAATGAGAAGCCCGTGTGCCGCAACGATGACCCAACGCAGCCAAAAATAAGTAAAATTAAGTAATTAAAAAAAACATACAGCATGCTGACCATAGTCAACGATACTGTATCGTATACATAAAACAAAGTAGAGCTTTAACTTCTCACCTTAACACCACTACCAATAAGATGGTAATTATGTTAGACAAAGAATGTGTTTACAAATCTTACTGTGGTAAACATTTTACAATATATGCATGTGTTAAATCATCACATTGTACACCTTAAACTCTCACAATGTTTCGTGGAAAAAAAAACCTTTACCACTCAAGATATTCTGTAAGACTGACTTAAAAAGAAAAAAAAAAAAGACACCTCAACAGGCTTATCACCAGCAGATTTAAATGACTGCTTTGTATAGAATTTCCCCAGCTTGTTCCTCTGAGTTGATTTTCATCTCCCTAATTATACCAGTATAGGAGGCAATAAAGTCACACAAATCAATGTAATAACTAAACAAATGAGAAATGATAAAGCAAAAACATATATGTACATGTTATTTTAACTATAACCAATAAAAAACCTACAGTGTTCTTTGCTAAAATTGTCTTACTTGGAAAAACCTCATTTTAGTGGCTGTTCTGCTACGAAAAAATGATCTTTTAAAAATACTTTATTACACACAAAAAACATGCAACTAATGAAGACACCCATAGATATTGTAGCAGGAAAAGAAAAATCTTTTCTGGTTTAGGGTTCTAATGAGGTTTCTAGGTCACTGCAGTACCTCTTAAGAGAAAGAATTTGACAAATAGACTATTTGGGAAGCAATCAATCAATTTTGCAAAGTAGTGGAAAAGCTTCTATGATTTAGTTATATATTGAAATACTTCTTCACTTTTTCATTTGTTGACGCTTAAAGAAGCAAAGAAGGAAAAAAAAAAACCTAGGTTGATGGGAATCCTGACTAAGTAAAATGTTTTCTTCATTTTTTTTTATTCTTGCATTTTTATTAAAGGGGAAAATATCAGGATGTGTCTTCATAGGTCCACTGAATCAAAGATTTTGATTGAAATTGTTTTTAAAAACTTTTTATGCAAAAATAATTTTAAAAGGGATAAAATGGTATCTTTATGTCATTCTATATTCAGAAATTAATGATTTCTGGGCTCTCATTGTAGAAGTTAAGAAGATATGAAGTGTGAATGAGTGTGTGTGTGTGTGTATCTGTATGGTAGTGTTAAGGTGGGGTAAGAAAACAGAGAAATGTTATTTATACGCAATATTTCTTATAAGCACTGTTCCAAATTTCCCCTGGCTCATTCTGAATTTCTAATCGAACCTCATAGCTCTTAAAGTTGAAGTAACTTCCAATTTCCTTCCTATCTTTCGTGAGTCTGATTAGATTTAGCACTCATGATATACAGGCTTTTAAAACAGAAGAGCATATTTGACATGAAGAAACTAGACTAGGAAGCACAGTGCAGATTTCTTTCCTGCAACCTCTTCCCACACCTCTGTTGTAGGTTTCTAGAGATGGTATCTTGTCTTGAAGGGCTCCATAGGCCTTATTCTTTTATTACAGAAACAGTGAAAGTGATGACATTGACTTCTCCTCAGGTTGACCTTGGATGACTGGCTGCTTTTTCCTCCTGGGAAAATGTCCAGATCAGGACCCAGAGTCCTGAGACAATTTAAATTTCCACTGAAATGCCAGTAGAGAAGAGAAAAACTATAGAAGCCTGAGCTACACTAACTGATATTTATAGAATATTACATCTCCAAACAGCAGAAAATACATTCTCAATTGCACATAGAATATGCACTAAGAATGGGCAATAAATCAAGTCTCAATAAGTTTCAAAGAATCAAAGTCATACAGAATATGTTCTCCGACCATGTTGATATTAAATTAGAAATCAGTGACAGAAAGATATCTGGAAAATCTTCAAATATCAGAAATTAAGCACTCACTTCCAAATAAATCATAAGTTTATAGAATAAATCACAACAAATATTTAAATAATGTTAAATAATAATTGAATAATATTAAATAATATTTAAATAATCAACAGCTAAAATTGATTCTTTGATAAGGTTAATAAAATAGTTAAATCTTTAGGAAGTTTAATAATGCAAAAAGAAAAAGAGAGGCGAAAAAGCGCAAAGTATCAGTATCCTGATAAGAGAGGGAACATCGTTATAGATGATACTGATGTTTAAAAGATTACAGCAACATTATGCCAATAATGCCAAATTGACAGCTTAGGTGAGATGAACATATTCTTTGGAAATCACAACTTGCCAGACCTGAATCAAGAAATAGAATATCTGATTAGCCCTATACCTGTTATTGAATTTTTTTAATAAAAAAATCTCACAAAGAAAATTTCAGACACAGATAGCTTCACTGATGAATTCTATGAAGCATTTAAGGAAGATTAATACCACAACATGCAAAGCTTTTGAGAAACCAGAGGAGGAGGAAACACTTACCAACTTTCATTTTTCAAGTCCATATAACCCTGATACAAAAATCAAAGGTATTACTAGCAAAGAAAATTACAGACTGATATCCCTTATGAACATAAGAAAATATTAGTAAATCCCATCCAACAATACAGAAAAAGGATAATACACCATGACCAAATAGGCTTTATCCAGGATTATAAAACGTTTCACACACAAAAAATCAATCAATGTAATCTGTTACCTATTTTAAAAAATCGCATAATGCCATCAATAGATACAGAAGGTATCGTATGACCAAAGTCAACACTGATTCATGATAAAAGTTATCAGCAAACTAAGAAGAGAATATTCCAATCTAAAAGCAGGCAGCTGTAACAACCTGTGGTTCACCTCATACTTAATGAGGAAATACTGAACACTCTGTCCACCTTAATATTGAGTATAAGAACGTCTTCTTTCAATATTTCTATTCAACCTTGTACCGCAGCAGTGGAAGTGGGATTACATCTGTCCAAACACTTCTGAAGGGAGTGGTATCCACCACACAGCCACTGTTATGATTACTTGTAGCCATAATGCTCTATAGGGAATATAGTAATTTTGTTTAGAGAGTTTCTAAGAAAACTTAACCTGGATTTATTTCACACAGGTGAATCATGGTGTCTGGTGACGAAAACAGTGTACTTTCTCTGGAATCCATTTAATGGTAAATGAACCACAAGCTTAATACTTCCCATTATTACACGGCTGGATCAATAAGCCTTTGCAAATGACATCAAGATTATTAACAATAACAGCACACAAAGGGAGCAGCATAAAGCTTTATAATCTCAATTAATTTGATTTGAAATTTCTACCCGGTGGATGAAAGATGATAATTCAAAACATGTGCTTAGTGTATAAAAATTTGGGGAGATATAACAGGATATTTTATGATATCAGTGGAGTTTTATTCATCATAATTTTGCAAAATATTATAGAAAGTTATATAGAAATCTAAGAATCAGTGTGGCAATTACTTATTTTGCAATAGCTGAAAATTTCCCAGTGATACTTTAGTAGGGATCTAAATGGATAGAAGGAATTTTAATAGTGTTGTTTCTCAGTCAAAAGAAGGGGTAAACACATACACCAAAAATAGTCAATAAATACTCATTGTAGTGCATTTAAATAAAATTTGAAGTATAATTTGAGCTGCAAAATATTGTGCTAATGAATTGAAAAGGGTTGAACCGCTTAGTTTTGTGAATGTACTTGCCCAGTCTGACTAGGTTCATTCATTCATTTTCCCTTGAGCAATTTGAGAAACAACCATATGCTTGGTACTGTGTTTGGTAACGAAAACTGGAAATAGAAAAGTAGATAAAACATGGACTCTCTCTTATCCAGCATAAGAAATAGATGAGAAAATTGGGAAATTTGTATAATACCATCACGTGGTGACTGTTGCAGATAACATGCTCAGATGTTTCAGGGTATACGACATTGATTAAATTATGACTTGAAGAGGCAGGAGCAGTGATACCAAGGGATTCTTTCTTACTAGCTTGCTTTAAAGTCAGGGTTGCACAGAAAACCAGGAGTTTGCTATGTGAGAAAGGGACAGAGAGCATTCCAGGTTGAGGGAAAAAAAAGCATCCGGAGGTATATTAGATGATGCCTTGCTTGTCTGGGAAATGTTGGAAGGCTGAGTATTGCGAGCCCAAGTTATACGTTGTAGAAAGCAGGTGGAAGGTTGGAGCAATGGCAAAGGAGACACAAAGCTTGAAACAGAGCTGCAGCAAGGTTGCAAATGACATTAAAGCCTAGGCCTAAATGGGAGTTTATGCCAGAGACAAGCAACAGGGAAGGGCTATTTTAAAATTAGGAAGTTATGTGATGAATTATGTTTTTAGGGCAACCCTTCTGTGGCAATTTGTCAGGTGGATTTGACTAGTGAGAGACTTGTAGGGATGTAGCCAGTCAGGAAGCTGAAGCAGTATTTCAAGTGAGAATGAGGACCTGGATTTACACAGAGATAATGGCAGCATCTAAAATGAAATTCTAGGTCTTCCCTGGTGGCGCAGTGGTTGAGAGTCTGCCTGCCAATGCAGGGGACACGGGTTCGTGCCCCGGTCTGGGAAGATCCCACATGCCGCGGAGCGGCTGGGCCCGTGAGCCATGGCCGCTGAGCCTGCGCGTCCGGAGCCTGTTGCTCCGCAACGGGAAAGGCCACAACAGTGAGAGGCCCGCGTACCGCAAAAAATAATAATAAAATGAAATTCTAAGCTATCACTTTGTATGGGCACTCTTAGCTTCTTACATATATCTTTTTTCTTTGTAGGTGTATTACATAAGAATGTTTTTAACATCCACAGTCCTTCTACACTGTTTCTGTGTCTTCGTTATTTTCTTTATTAATTCCCCTCTTTCCCTTCCCCTCCAAGCTAAGCAGTCATCCTTTATGCGATGGAAGTGTTAAAACGATTGCACTTGATCCTCCATGTGTGCATCTTAATGGTTTAAAACAACAACATTTTAATGGGAGATACTGGAATTTCTTCAGCATGTGCTAAAGCACTTTTTAGAGATAACAGTCCCTAATAATGCCAATCTTCCTCCCATCCTCTTTCTATTTCATTTTGGTGAAGGGAGAAAATGATATAATATGAGGTTTATGATTTTTCTCAGTCAGAAATATAATTTTATGCTATTGCAAAAACAGTAGGATGCATGTATATATTTGAGTGGGGAGCTGATGCTTGCCACTGATCATTTTACCAACAGGGTAAAGGAAGGAGATCAAAGGTCTAAAAATTAGATTTTTTTTTAATTTGCAGATTTTAAAAATAACATGCACATCTTAAATTGCTAAAATAATCACTATTTTTTAAATTTTGCAAACCTTCATGTTTGGTAAAATAAAACGTATAAGATGATGGTGGTGATCGATAAAACAGGCTGTTTTATGACGAAATTTCAACAACACAATACTGTGCTCAGAATTTCAACATTTCCCTAGTCTGTTCCTTTCAAATTCAAGAAGATTCTCAAGTTGGCAAGGTCTGCTGTTTTCCAGGGAACCGCATTTAAGTCAGGTAGATCTGTTTATATGCTCAGAGAATGTATGATTCCTAGGGGTGTGTGCAGCCCTCTAGGTATAGGTGTGAAGGATTACAGAGAGAGAGGTGCATTCTCCCACTGAGGCTATGACAGGCTACTGTAACCTCCTACCGGAGAGAACTGGTCGGTTTGTGCAACCTGGTGACAACCCTTAGCCTTCACATATATATCATCTCAGTGAGAAAAGAGGTGACATCTTTCTCAGCTACGTATCTTACCACTTAACAAAGTCCTGAGTATGGTAAACACTTAACAACAATTTCTTCAAACACATTAGTCTAAACACCCAGGGTGCCTGATGCCTGAGCATTTTCCCTCTCTTCCCAGTCTCAGAGTTATGTTAAGAGGGATGCCTGGAAGGAAGAATGAAATCCATAAATTTTTAAAAGGCAGTCTTTGAAGTGAGTGTAGAAGAATGCTGCTGGGCCTTGATGAACCTTTGCTTTGACTATTAGTCTTGCTGCAAACTCACTTTAAACTGGGGGCAAGTTTCCCAGCCTCTCTGAACCCCTTTCCATTATCTGTAATCAAAGAGGCTGATTCTTCCATCTCTTCAAGGACATGACATTGATCCTCTGAGACTGAATTGTGATAATGGACAAAAGACAGGGAGACAGGGAATATTAGTTTTGTGCATGCACAGACACACACCCGCACACACAACACAGAGGTGTCTACAACCTCAGGACACTGTAAGCAATGGAATCACGAACTTTCTTCTAGTTCTCTTCCTCTACTTCTCCCCCACGTGAGACATGATTCTCTAGGAGGGATGTGCATGGGTTGAGGTCATCACCCACATAACAAGTGACACAAAACCAGCTCTAGCCAGAAGCATAAACTTCCATTTTCTTTGCTAGTTCTACATCGTGATTTTTACTCTTCTGTCTGTTCATTTTATATCATAATAAAGGTGAGACTGCTTGGGATACTGAATATATAATTTGGCCAAGTATAAACAGAGCTCCGAAAATTGCTGACCATGAGGATGATTACCCTGTCAACTGAAGTATGAGTGCAGGTTTGGGGACAACACGTAACCATGGTATTCTAGCAGCTGAATCTGTTCCTCTGTTCACAAGGAACAGCTAGTGGTGTTTAACTCCTTGCCAGCTTTGTTATATCAAAGTTTATATACAGGGGTTTTTTCAATGATGTTATGAAGTTTCTTAATGCTACCAATATATTTTCACTTCATATTCTATCACGACTATAAAAGCTGCTCATGTGACAGTGACTATTTAAATCAAAAAGTTTTGCAGATAGAGAAGAAAAAAAGTACACAAAGATATGTGTCTTAGATGCATTTCTAATAATTTTTTTTTTTTTACTGAAAAAGATAGAACAACTAGAAAATAGCTTTTTGGTGATTTCAGAATTAAACCCAGCATATGCAAAACTGCATAAGTATTCTGTGTCACACCTTCAAGTCATGATTTATAGTAGAATTCCTAGGCATTGACAGGCCATCTAAGAACTAGAAAGCTTTCTTGCAGTTTTCCAAAACTACCCAGGTTCAACCTCACAGATATTTATTAAAACTAGAGATAGTAAAAGTCTAGTGTTCCCCTGTGTCCCAGGAAATCTCTGTAAAGAGGTGATGTGTTCCGTGCTTCTCAAAATGTAATGTGTATTCAAAGTACCCGGGGATCTTATTAAAATGCAGATTTTGGTTCAGTAGCTCTGGGATGGGGCCTGAGAGTAGATTTGTAATAAGCTCCCAGAGGAGGCCAGTGCTACTGGATACTGGAACATACTTCGAGTGGCAAAGGTGTAGACTCCTCTCTTTCTGGGTAACAGTAACTTGGCTTTCTTACTATACAAACCACATCAAAGATGAAGTTGTGGATCCTTATTTTGGCCTGTGCTATGTCAACAGATTATCTAATTTTTCATCTCATATTATGCACAGTGCCTGGCATATGCTAGTATATATTTGCTGAATCTAGACCCTAAGATTTGGTATAAACAAGGGCTATTTTTTATGTAGCTATCACAACTATGATAAAGTAAGAACTGTATTAAATAATGATAGTAAGAAATGTGAAGAAGTGTGGGATCATTTATAATCTCTAATGAAATACTACTTAAAAGTAAATAGTCACAAGACGTTTTTCTTTGATTAATACAGGTGTTTCATATATCATCACGAGAAGCAAACTGAGCTTTTGGAGTATGAGTGTGGAGACTTTTAATTATAAACTTATTTTAAGTTTGTGTTAATCTGTACTATACAAAATTATGGGGGTCATTTTAGATGTCTTCATGTATAATTATTTTTAAATAAATATATAAGCTTTAAATACTGCACTAATGTTACGCATGTATCAACATATGGGCAAATACAGATTCCTAATTCTATTTTTTAAGAAACAAACACTAGTTTATAAAATACATTATACTCATCAAAATTTTTTTTTCCAATATACTCTCACAGTTACTAATAAGAAAATCCATAGGTCTTTTAGAAGTTAGGACATATTTTTTATATGTATAGATAATACGAGAATGGACACTAGGTAGTTTGAATTTTTTGGTAAAAATGAGGCTAAACAGATATAGCAATAATATGAAAAGAAGAAAACACTGATATAATAGATATTTATACATTTCCTGTAGTATTGACATTTAATAAGTTGAGACAAGATTTTTAAAAGTAGGCAAATTATTAAAATGTTCATTTCTTCATTGCATCAAAAGGAACTACAATAAAATTCAGTTTAAATTTGTTTTTAAATGAAAAATGCTAAACCCATTTAGATGGTTTATTTATTTATTTATTTTTTTAATTTAAAAAGGGCTTTACAGATTGACTTTAAGTTTCTGTGACTGCTTCTTTCATGAGCAGAGAACACCATTTTCAAATTTTAGACTATGTAGATAATGGCTCCCTCTACTGTTCAAACTCTGTTGGTGATGTGTATGTAAAGTTATTTGAATGAACCAAATTCCAAAACACTGAACAAAAACATCTGGCACTCATTAGAATAGCTGTTGATTAAATTAGCACTGCATCGCCATGGTCTGAAAACAAAAAGAACTGGATATGTAGTGATACTTTGATTCCTTGATTTATATGAAAATCTAATTCTCTTCCCTATCTCTTACAAACTAACTAGAAGAGTAAAGGTATTTCTAAAAATAATAAAGATATAGTGATCATTTAAAACGTTTATTAAATCATAATAAAGTACTTTGTTTTTGCAGCAATTATACCCCTTTTTTTAGGTAAATGATATCATAGATTACCAGCCTTCTTTTCTCTGAAATTCCAGATGTTATCTAGATTGCCTCCAGTTGAATAACATTTATTTTGGACCCAATGGCGTTTATCTTTCCAACAAGATTATACATTTTCTGAATGGAAGAGATGTCTCATATTCTTAATTTAATGCTTAAAATTTTAGTCAATTCAATGACTCTTCTAACTTTTATCAAATTTAATATTACTGACTGAGTTTTTTTTTTTTTTTTTCAAAATACCCCACAAATTAACTTCAAACCAGAGAAAAGAGATACTGTTTCTTATCTCAGTGCTAATACGTAACCACATTTTAGACCATATAAGGAGCATATTAAGGGAAATTTTAAAAATTTACTCTCATAGTACATCATCTTTTTCTTCTTTATTTAATACAGTTTATAGTTTTCTCCCTTTTTAAAAATCTGGTTTGTCATAAAAAGCAGGAATTTTAAATGATTTTCAAAAATTAATAACCTGACAAATCTCAAGCTGTTGTTCTACAGCAGTAACAGTAATCAAATTCTCCTATGTTGGAGGAAAAAATGCACAAACATGTGAAGTTATTGTCCCAGGAAAATTCACATAGTCATTACTTGGTAGATTGCCTCTTGACTGTTGAATCAGAGCTCATTCAACTAGAACCATTTCAGTGTTGCCTTTTAAGGTTTATACGACCAAATTTTTGCTGGCGTCCTTCAACATCCCTCCACAAAAGATATTTCTATACTCAAATTCAGATTTTGAATTCTGCCTATCTTTGTGGAACTAATAATTTTCTTTTTGAATTACATTAATTTTTATTCTTTTTACTCTGTTATTTCTTAATCCATCAACAGTGGAACTTTCAGAAGATTAATATACATAATTTACAACTGAATTACATCCTCAATACAATCTTATTGGAAACTTGTAGATTCGGGGTTCTTCCTCTTCCTCAAATCTCTTAAAAATATTATTACAGAAATTTTCATAATCTTCTCTTGCAAATAAAACATTGGTAACTACTTAGGTGATCATATTACATTAACTACAAAGGATACATCATTGGTGTGAAAACAAGTCAAGCATATAAAAAATTATAAAAATTACAAATTCCTTCATTCATAATAAAGATTTGCTCTTTTGAATATCACCTTAACAAGAGGATGTGAAAAAAACTGTGTTTCTATGTATAGATTATAAATCTATTTACAATTGTAAAGCCTTTGAGCTTATCTAAATATAAATGTATTACCATAAACTATTCTCAAAGCAAAAAAAAAAAGTATTATGCAAGTGAAATAGGTCTCTAGAATTAGAATTTTTAGAACAGGTAGCTAGTGGTATGAAAAAGTTTAACTGATGCTGAACATTTAACAAGAAAAGTGAAAAATCCTACTTTTTCCTAAGCTTTTTCTGATGGAAAAGCAGGTTCAATAGCCAAAAATAGCCTTTAATTTTTAATTAAATGTAATCCTAAAAGACATGTGATTTAAAGACACCATAGGGCATGATTTAATAGCCCATTAATACTTGTCTGAATCTTGTGTTTCAGTTTAGCACACATTAATGGAACTCAAAAAATATTTTTAGACTATATATCTATATATAATTTAATTGATCCTATCTTAGCATTGTTGAAGTCCCTTAGAGGTTATCTAATGTAAACTTTAGTTGGTGAACCTATTCTACTCCATTTATAAGAAATGGTTATCTAGGTTATGCTTGAACATTTTTAGTGATGGCTAGTTTACAACTTTTTAAGATATTACTGAAGAGAGAAAATTTTAAGTAAGTTTATCTATATGTTACATGAAAAAAAAAATTCTCCTTTTAACTTCTACCCACTGGTCCTCTTTCTGCCCCTTGGGAAGAGTTGGTAGTTTTATTCCATATTCATTCAACAATTTTTCATAGATGTATTCTCAAAATATTTTATTGTTCTCATTGCCTTTCTCTGAAAGTTTCTTAGTTTTTAATGTTTTCCTGGAAGTCCGCAGTCAGGAATTGGGCAATTCTTCACTTCAGTTCATACAAATATAGAATACAGGGAAAAATGGATTCTTCATCATTACAAATACACTCTTAAATTTGATGTGTATATTTTGCATCATATCTATATGCTTACATATATTTATAACACTTCTATAAATAAAAGTAAGTAATACCAGTAATTAGAACAGCTTATTCGTCATGCTTATAACATTTCACAAAAATTATGTGAAATGTGGGCTATAGAAACAAAGCTGCAGAAATTGTTAATTAATTATAAAATATATTGTTGTGGAATTATTAAAGAGGTTCATAGTTTCTTTTAATTAAAGATGAGGCTCCAGATACAGTCTGTCTCCAAGAAGAGTCATTTTTACTAGTCTATGTGCTTCATGCCATAGATACTGTAGAAACTATTACTATGTGAAAATGTTTTCTCCCATAAAAATGTTTTATATAGCTCTGTATGTAAATAAAGTAAGGGACAAGTGTATGATGATGATGAAGAAAGAAGAAATGGAATTATCTTTGAGATGTCAATTGCTTTTGCTTTGACATTTAATAATTCCATGTACATAAGAAATAATTTACCATGTACATAAGAAATAATTTACACTTTAACCTTTTAGTTTCAAAGACGGTAAGGATAAGTCTGTTTCCTTCTGGGAAAATTTTCAAAGTAGTTATAGAGTTTTCAAAACAGTTATAACTAAGGATTCTAAAGATTTCTTCTCAAATAGTATGAGGTGGTTGGCAAACTAATCATTTGATAGAGATTACAGTTTTTTCTATACAAAATGGGTTTTTAGATCTAAATTGTCATGGCTGCACTGTCTTTACTTATTACTCTGATTGTTTATAGATATTACTACTGCCCCTGGATGCAGAAATTTCAGGAAGACTGATAATAGCTTTACAATGAGTGGAAGGACATACAACTAGATCTTCTAGAAGATTACATATACTGTGGAATGCACTTTGCTCAATTGATTTTATCCTTAAACAATTGTTGTTGAACACAACTTCTTGAGTTGTGCCACAATCTACTCCTATTTTTTTTGTTCTATATTTACTCATTTTTATATCTAAAAAGAAGCTAAAGTTAATTGCTACCACATGAAATATCAAATTATAACTTTGCATGTGCCACTGAATGTGTAAATTGAAGAAGTTTTGCTGATATTTGGACATTAGTAGTAAAAATTAATTTTGAAGCTAAGTTTCACAATTTTACTAGGTATTTCATCTTTTAATATAAGTGAATCTTGTTAGAGCTCTCTTTTTGGAAACGCATACAATATCTACTTAAATGATATTGCTGATTATCAGTATCATTGTGATTTAAAAGTAATGTTCACAATTTTCAGTTTCTTATAATTACTTTTGAAACCTTGTTATTGATTATGCAAAGCTTGCTTTACACATGTATGAAAAGTAACTGCTTCTCAAAATGGATCATAGACCTAAATGTAAAATGCAAAACTATAAAATTCTAAGAGGATAACGTGGGAGAAAATCGAGATGACCTTGGATTTGACAATGACTTTTTAGTTACAACAACACAGGTATGACCTGTGAAAGAAATAATTAAGTTGGACTTCATTAAAATTAAAACATTCTGTTCTGTGAAAGATATCATCAAGAGAAGGAGAAAACAAGCCATAGTCAGGGACAAAATATTTGCAAAAGACACATCTGATAAAGAACTGTCATCCAAAATATACAAAGAACTCTTAAGGTGCAACAATAAAAAAAAAAATTGATTAAAAATAGACCAAACACCTTAACAGACATTTCACCAAAGAAGATGAACAGATGGCAAATAAACATATAAAAAGATGCTTCAAATCTTAGTCATCAGGGAAATGTAAAATAAAACAAAATGAGGTACCATTATACACCTATTAGAATGTCCAAGATCCACAACTTTGACAACACCAAATGCTAGTGAGGTTGAGGAGTAACAGGAACTCTGATTTCTGGTGGGAATGGAAAATGTTACAAACACTTTGGAAAACAGTTTGGTGGTTTGTTACAAACCAGTCATACTCTCCATATAATTTAGCAATTGCACTCCTTGGTGTTTACCCAAAGGAGCTGAAAATTTATGTCCACACAAAACCTGCACATGGATATTTATAGAAGATATATTCATGATTGTCAAAACTTGGAAGCAACCAACATGTCCAAAAGCAGGTGAATGGATAAATAACCTAAAGTACATGCAGACAATAGAATATTATTCAGTGCTGAAAATAATGAACTATCAAACCATGAAAAGACAGGAAGGAAGCTTAAATGCATATTACTAAGTTAAAGAAGCCAATCAGAAAAGGTTAAAACCTGTATGATTCCAACTATATGACATTCCGGAAAAGGCAAAACTATGGAAATAGCAAAAGATCATTGGTTGCTTGGGAATAAGAGGGAAAAAGGGAGGAATGCCTAGATGGAGCACAAGAGAATTTTTAGGGCATTGTAACTACTCTGTATGATATCATCTTGATGGATACATTTCATTATACATTTGTCAAAACCCATAGAATACACAACACCAAGAATGAGCCCTACTGTGAACTATGGGCTTTGGGTGATTATGAGTGTCAATATAGGTTCCTCGATTATAACAAATGTACTGCTATGGGGCAAGATGCAAATAATGTGGGAGGCTGAGTGTATTTGTCAAAGGGCAAGGTGTATATGGGAACTCTGCACTTACTGCTCATTTATGCCATGACTCTAAAACTGCTCTAAAAATAAAGTGTATTTAAAAGCAAAAATAATATATAAATTTACAAATAAATAAATGTTAAAAATTAAGATAATACTCAAATAATAAAAAATAAATGTTTTACTTCAATATCTCCATGAAGATAATAAAACATACAGCTATTTTACCTTTTGGCAACTATGGTAAATATATTGTGTGAAAGACATAATGTGAAGCTATGTTGTTATTATAGACGCCAAGGGTTCCTTAGACTTCTGGTTTGACTGTGAATTTTCAGCACATACTGTTTTATTTATTGTTTCAAGATGACTTTAGAATTCAAACATATAAGCCGAAATGTATTTTAAGGAAAAAGGTAATATTATAAACATTTTCATTAGGAGGAAATAAATTTGTTGATTTTTAATGTGCTGGCCAGTTAAAAATTTATGAGGTGTTTTACATGAAAAAGTATGAAAAGTCATAGCTGTACACACATATATTCTCTCAAATTTTTTCAGTTGTTCCAGAAATATTCCACATCTCTTGATTATTCTTTAATCCATTTAAATGTAATATATTTTAAGATAGAAGATTTGGAAAATATAAAAAAAATAGTAACAGAAAAATCAAAACAAAACAAAACAAAATTCCCAGAACTGAAATCTATTTTTTAATATATTTATTTATGAAGAACTTTTTCTTTTTTTTTTTTTTTGCGGTACACAGGCCTCTCACTGTTGTGGCCTCTCCCGTTGCGGAGCACAGGCTCTGGACACGCAGGCTCAGCAGCCATGGCTCACGGGCCCAGCCGCTCCGCGGCATGTGGGATCTTCCCGGACCGGGGCACAAACCAGTGTCCCCTGCATTGGCAGGCGGACTTCCAACCACTGTGCCACCAGGGAAGCCCTGAAGCACTTTTTCTTGACTAAGAATTTTATGTAGGTATTATACTTTTTATTAAAAAATCACATTTCTTTAATTTCTCTTTCTGATCTTTCATTGTGAGTGTATAGAAATGCAACAGACTTCCGTGTATTAATTTTGTATCCTGCAACTTTACCAAATTCATTGATGAGCTCTAGTAGTTTTCTAGTAGCACCTTTAGGATTTTCTATGTATAGTGTCATGTCATCTGCAAACAGTGACAGTTTTATTTCTTTTCTGATTTGGATTCCTTTTATTTATTTGTCTTCTCTGATACAATCCCATTTACCATCACATCAAAAAGGATAAAATACTTAGGTATAAACCTATCTAAGGAAGCAAAAGTCCTGTACTCCAAAAACTATAAGATGTTGATGAAAGAAATCTAAGATGACACAAACAGAGGGAAAAGTATACCTTGTTCTTGGATTGGAAGAATCAATATTATGAAAATGACTATACTACCTAAGAAAATCTACAGATTCAATGTAATCCCTATCAAATTATCAATGGCATTTTTCACAGAACTAGAACAAAAAAAATTTAAATTTGTCTGGAGACACAAACAACCCTGAATAACCAAGGCAATCTTAAAAAAAAAAAAAAAAAAACGGAGCTAGAAGAATCAGGCTCCCTGATTTCAGACTATATTACAAAGCTACAGTCATCAAAACAGTATGGTACTAGCACAAAAACAAAAATATAGATCAATGGAACAGTATAGAAAGCTCAGAAATAAACTCACACACCTATGGTCACCTAATCTATGACAAAGGAGGCAAGAATATACAGTGGAGAAAAAAGTCTCTTCAATAAATGGTGCTGGAAAAAAATAAATAAATAAATGGTGCTGGGAAAACTGGACAGCTACATGTAAAAGAATGAAATTAGAACATTCTCCAACACCATATACAAAAATAAACTCAAAATGGATTAAAGACCTAAATGTCAGACCAGATACTGTAAAACTCTTAGCAGAAAATATAGGCTGAACACTCTTTGACATAATATCTTATTATATCTTATTCAATCCACCTCCTAGAATAATGGAAATAAAAGCAAAAATAAACAAATGGGACCTAATGAAACTTTGAAGCTATCGCACAGCAAAGGAAACTATGAACAAAATGAAAAGACAACCCACAGAATGGGGGAAAATATTTGCAAATGATGTGACCAACAAGGGATTAATCTCCAAAATTTACAAACAGCTCATGCAGCTCAATATCAAAAAAACTAAAAACACCATGAAAAAATGAGCCGAAGACCTAAATAGACATTTCTCCAAAGAAGATATACAGATGGCCAAGGGACACATGAAAAGATGTTCAACATCGCTAATGATTAGCAAAATGCAAATCAAAGCTACAATATGATATCATCTCACACCAGTCAGAATGGCCATCATCAAAAAGTCTACAAACAATAAATGCTGGAGAGGGTGTGGAGAAAAGGGAGTCCTCCTACACTGCTGGTGGGAATGTAAATTGGTACAGCCACTATGGAGAACAGTATGGAGGTTCCTTAAAAAACTAAAAATAAAGCTACCATATGATCCAGCAATCCCACTCCTGGGCATATACCCAGAGGAAACCATAGTTCAAAAGGTTACATGCACCCCAGTGTTCATTGCAGTGCTGTTTACAATAGCCAAGACATGGAAGCAACCTAAATGCCCATCAACAGAGGAATGGATAAAGCTACATACAATGGAATATTACTCAGCCATTAAAAAGAATGAAATAATGCCATTTGCAGCAACATGGATATGAAGTAAGTCAGAGAAAGACAAATATCATATGATATTGCTTATATGCAGTGTCTAAAAAAAGATACAAATGAAATTATTTACAAAACAGAAACATATTAGACCCACAGACTTAGAAAACAAACTTATGATTACCAAAGGGGAAAGGTGGGGGGGAGGGAAAGTTGGGATTGACACATAGACACTACTATATTTAAAATAGATAACCAACAAGGACTGATTGTATAACACAGGGAACTCTGCTCAGTATTCTGTAATAACGTAAAGGGGAAAAGAATTTGAAAAATAACAGATATATGTATAACTGAATTGCCTTGCTGTATACCTGAAACTAACACAACATTGTAAATCAACTATATTTTAATATAAAATAAAACTTAAAAACAATTAAAAATTAATTTCTTATATTTTCAAATCAGAGCAAGAAGCAAGTCTTGGGCTAGACTGGGTCTGGAATTGGTGTAATTGTATTAGTCTTTCAAAAAGAGCAACAGAGAAGGAAGAAAGAGAAAACTGGGGAAGTTATGATATTGGATGAACAGGCTGGTGAAATTTCTCTCCACAAATAATTGTGATAGGCCTTGCAAGGAGTTTTTATCAATTACAAGTAAGTTTCTATGCTCAATAGAACATACTATTGGTAGTAAACCTGAGTAATCACCAGAAAAATATTAACAAAGCAGATTTTTTTAAAGTCACAGTTTAATCATGGTAAATCTATTGTGTTGACAAATCACTGGAAATGGATACTTTAACACCAATGAGCAGAACAAAATAGGCATAGGTACAAGCTTTCCATAGCAGCTCTATGATGGGGATTTTTGGAATGACCATATCCTTTATTTTCTAAATTCTGCTGTACTATAGTTTCATGGTTGACTATATGTTTATGGAAGAAGCTTTTTATGTGAAAATCATTTATCTGCTTATGGGAAAGTTCTAAAGTTTTCTGGAGGATTTTGTGCCCATTGTACTCTGAAAAGGAACATTTACTTCGAGGGTAAAATAAAATATATCATTGATGATGTTAGGTTACTTGAATAATTAAACTAAAAAAGAAAATATATATAATTCCTATAGAGCAAATATGTATAAGTTTTGCAGTGTCATAGGGTGAAATTAACTATGGGCTCAATATGACCCAGGATCATGTCACTCCTGCTTTAACTCTGGGAAATCGTTGGTTTTTCCATGTAGGGTGATGGCTAGAACCCACAAAGCTAAGTGGAGATTGGAAGAACAGAACCACAGAAGGCTTAACATGGGCCAGAATTGGAGAGTTGCCCAGGTAAGGGGCACAGGAGAGCCAGAGGAGCAGTCTGAGGTTAGCTACACAGGTACCCGATGTATAAACTCTGGTCCAGAAATGAGATAGCACTGAACAAGAAACAGAAAGTCACAGATTTTAAAAGATTGACTAATGAAGAGCTCCAAGGAAAATTTTTTATGGTTATCTTTTCATTAATCCAGGAACCAATCATCCCTAAGTAGGCATTGCATGCAAACTCCAATAACCAAGATCTTAACAGTTAAGTCAGTGAATGCTAGATAACTGCACTGAGCATTTTTCAGTGTGTAGAACTTATTCATCCCTGGGGAACTCACATAAACAAAGAAGTTTTACATGTATTATATCATTTAGTTCGCTAACCCAGACTATGGAGTCAGTTGCTTAGATTAATACTTTTAAAAGGATAGACTTTCTATTAAGGATTTATAAGGTCCTGTTGTTATTTAGTTACAAAGCTTTAGCACATTTAAACTTCAAAACAAGAAAATTATATGAGAAGGAGCTGCATCTTATTATTTTTTAAATTAAATTTTTTCCAGTTTAAAAAATTTCCCCAAGACTCAAAAATTTTCTTTTCAATAGTGTCTCCTAACAACTAACAAATTGTTACTTATAAAATTCAGAAACTATATTATATTAAATTTCTAAAATGATGAAACATTATAATTCTAATTCCTGCAGTATCTGCTTCTATGTTGCTCTGGGGATATGTATGAACATCATTATCCCTTTCCTAAAACTAATGGTAATTTTAAGGAAGATAACGAATATCCACTTAACAGGAAATTTTTAAAAATGTGATTTTTCAGTATCTGATAATTATCAATGAATTATTAATAAAATGATCGTTGTTATTATCCATGGTGAGAGACCCAAGCTTAGAACAGGAAGGTGCAGTAGCCTTATACATTGCTTACCTTTGAATGATTTATCTCACTCACAGTACTAATAACTTGGTTTCTGGATATTACTTTCCTTGCATGAGCAGAGTTCTAAGGAGCATCAAAGGCTATTGCAGTGCTAAATTGAGGAAAAGTTTTCATGTACCGGTCTTTCATTTTTTATCTGATTTCCTCATGAAACCTAATGTTACTCCACAGCCTCTCCAGAAATTAATTCCACATGATTGGAAACTCATCAGCATTTTGCATTAGCTGGGGCATGCCTGAGAATTTTAATTATGGAAATACGTATTACTTGTTAAATAACTAGCCCTCTCCATTGGTGAAGTGAATACTGACTTAGCAGAATTCTCTTCTATAGGGCATTATAGGTATATAGGGAACCCAGAATATTATAAACTGAAGAAAATATCCTCATACCTCTAGCGATGTGTATAAGGTGATGGCTGAATTAGATATTTTTTCACAGGAATACCTGATCTTATATGATATCATATTTACCATGGATCACAAGTCCTTGATTTCAAAAAATGTGTTTAAGTGTCTGCTTTGCTTTTGTTTTGTTTTTAAATCATTCCTTTTGGAAACATTACAAACATGATTTTAGAAAAGGATTAGTGTGTGATTTTTAATAACTTTACATAATATAGAATATATTGGCTTAAGTTTAGAAGTTTCTTAAATATTTGAAGATAAAGGGGCATATTATGATCTATATCATTTACAAGCATAGAAAAAAACAAATGAAGATGCTTGAATTCTGCATGAATTCTGCAAAATTGAGAAGGAAATTTTCAAAAGACCACAACACAGCAATGCTAAATTTAGAGTGATAGTATACAAATTAATTTTGCTTGCAAAATAGGAAGGGAACATCTCTACCTCAGACTTTCCTTTAAAATGAGAAAGCATCAGGCATTTATGAGAAATAATTTATGCAGATGATCCTTCTTTGATAATGATGAACAACACTAATATTTTCCTTAAGATGGTATTTTAGCTAACTGTGCCATGACAATTTTTTTTATTAATCTATTGTATTCTGGAATACATGATTTGCTTTTCATGATATATGATTATATAAAGGAATAAGCCATATTTTAGGAAACATTAATTATATTGCAAAAATAAACTTTGAATATCATGTCGAGATAGAGACTGATTTAGGACTGGCTGAATAACAGTGCAGCACAGACAAAATACTTATTTTGGCTCTATCTGAGACTTTAAAAGTCTTTGAAATAAAACTTGAAGTTAGCTAATTCATAGGCTTAAAATATTTCAAAAATGTTTTTCAGAAAAGGCAAGTGTTTTTACATTTATTCTTTCACATATAATTTAGATGTTCAACAGGATGTTAAGATATTAAGTACTTGTTTATATGGAAGCATTCACTAAGAATTTTTAAAGCAATTTAATAGATTGAAATTCTTTTGGTTAATTTTAGCAATATGTAAAGACTGATGGTGTGAGACAAGTCAGAGTATTTCAATTTATACAGAGCTGAGCTGATTACAGAACACTGTAAAGATATTTTTATTTGTACAAAAAAACCCCTATTTTCCAACATTTAAAGCACATTTTTGAGTCTTTGCTTTAACCAAGTTTATGACACAATGAATTATACCTACTATACTGATATGTAAAACTGAAACTGAAACACAGGAAAGATTCTCCATCAAATCCTGTTATGATAAATCTTTACCCCACAGAATGGCACAAATTCCTCTCTCTCTCTCTCTCTCTCTCTCTCTCTCTCTGCCTGTCTCTTTCTCTCTCTGTCTCTTTCTATTCCCTCCTCCTCTCTCTATCTCTTTTTTGCAGGAGGTGAGGTATTGATTTTCTTCAGTAAAGCCCACACATACATCAAGACAATCTTTTATCTGTTATGTGTTTAGATTACGGTAATCAATCAGGTTTTTCCAAAAAATATGTATTTGCCAGAATTGTTCCTTATGCAAATATTATCAGTTCACTTCAAATTGGTTTTAACTAAGTGTGATTACAATCTCTTAAATGAGATGATACTTGTTTTATGCTAACTTATTTTAATGTATTTCAATTGTTTATCAAGAAAGGCACATAGAACAATTAGGCTAGTTGACTCCCTTTCCTCATCTACCTTTTTCAAAAATTATTTTTAAATAAATATTTAAATGTAAACATAAACTTAACTAAATTACATGTAAATATAAAACTATGTTTAAAAAAATGTGAGCAGTTCAGCTTTACAGCACATTTCTTTCAAAATAGCGTGAGAGAATATTACTTAATTTGTATTACCGACAAACCACACAGTTGTCAGCAATGTTATTTGCTTCAGAGACTCTTGCACACAAATCATAGATTATACTTCCTTAGGGAGAAATGATAAAAATCCCATAATTTTCAAGGATGTCAGTTTTAGGGATAGTTACCCAAACAGAGCTTTACGTATCTCTGTCTATACAAGCATGGTAGAAAAAATTCTCTTATCAATAGTTTCCATTGGAACAGAAAATGATACAAAAAAAGTGGTACTGACTCGGAAGGAGAGTACAAATACTTATAGGGTACTCTAGGTACATTCAAAATAGCAGTATGGTTAAGAAACAGACTCTGAAATGAGAGTCAGAATTATAATATATTTTAGAGTTATATGTCAACTTTGACCTGCCTTGATTCTAATCTCAGTCACTTCTTAGCTCTATGAACTTGGACAGTCATTTTAACTATCTGGACCTCAGTTTTCTCACTGATAAATAGGGATAATAACAATAGTACCTATATTATATACATTGGTGTTGGTGTTAAGTCTATGTCAACTATTGGAGACTTTCTGCAGAAACACTAGTAATGCTTTAATTCTCCAGAATCTGTTACTATGTTTTAAGCTTTATAAAACACAGATTGCTACCAAATATCTAAATACCACAATATCTAAAATGGTGATTTTTTTTTTTTTTTTGGCCTTCAGATATACTGTTATCCAAAAGGACTGCAGTGTACATGATATTGTCATGGAACATGTAGATACAAGGAATTGGGAATTTTATTATATATCAAGACTGCAGAATAACTGATGAGATTCCTGGCTGAAAATTAATAGTACTAAAAATAATGCGTTTTTATAAGTTGTATCTTGTTGAAGGAACAATTTATTATACAATAAAACAGAGTTAATTAATCCATATGTCAGCCAAAAGGAAAATTACCAAAAATATTTTTGCTAGCAAAGGAGTTTTTATTCTATGAACAATTCGGTTTTGTTTTCCTCAATATACAATGGGAATATGAATTAAATTTGCTACTTTTAAGTGACAGGAAAACAATGAAGCCTTAATAGCTTTTAGTAAAAATGCAAATAATAAATTATATTTGCCTTTGTTCATTTGATCACTGATGTGATATTTTCCCTAAGTGATTACATTATTTTTATTGCTATCCATATAATGCCATCCTTCACTTATTACTATTATGTCACAGGTGATGTTAACAACATGGTATCTATTTACTAACTCTTAAAATCTTTACTCGTATTATATGTAGAAACTAAATTTTTCCTTCATAAGAGAAAAGGTCTCTGAAGTTAGAATTATACTAAATTTTAGAATTATATGTCAACTTTGACCTATCTCCTATTACATTAATAGAGTGAATGTTCATTTTAATTAAGATATGAAAAGTTAAATGTGATTTTTTTTTTTTTTTTTTACAATCACTCTTTACCTGTTTCACTTGTGGTAAATAAGAGAGATCTGAGACATGGTTACTTAAAGGCAGAGGTGGGATCTGTATCGTGTGGCCAAGTTAGTAGAGGCACACACTGAAACTGAAATATTAGCAGGGGTCATTTTGCACAAAAATTAAATTCTTTGCCAAGTAATTAGCTTTGAACGGATGAAATATTTTCAATTTGTATATAGTTTTTTCTTTTTTACTCAACTTTCTCCCTTCCTCAGTTTATCTTCTTAGAAGAAAATGTCTATATTCAGAAAAACTCCACTTAAACCTTGCCTAACACGTTTTAGGGAGGGCGGGAGGGAGGAGTACCCTATCTTTTCACCCTTGGTCAGGCCATTATGTGGAAGCTCTGACTGTCAGTACCCACGTGCACAGATTTCCTGAGTTGTGATTGCCGTCCCCACCCTTAATTGTGCAGAATCAGGACATGTCTGCATTGGTACTATTTGATATCTTTAAATGTTCTTAAATAGCAATGACCTGCCCTCACTTGTTATCCATAGCCCCCTAGGAATAAGAGAAGCAAGTAGTAAAACAAAGCCTCAAGAAATATTCATTGTAGTAGAGGACAAAGGGCAATAAATAATAACAAATAGGTAGTGGGTACTATAGATCTATTACCTAACACCCATTTCTCCTGCTCCCTTCTAAACAGAACCTTTATTTTCGTCTTCTCCTCCATTAAGTCAGGGCTCTTTTTTTTTAAAATTAATTAATTATTTTTAATTTTTGACTGCATCGGGTCTTCATTGCTGCGTGTGGGCTTTCTCTAGTTGTGGCGAGCGAGGGCTACTCTTTACTGCGGTGTGCGGGCTTCTCATTGCGGTGGCTTCTCTTGTTTGGAGCACGGGCTCTAGGCACGTGGGCTTCAGTAGTTGTGGCTCGAGGGCTCTAGAGCGCAGGCTCAGTAGTTGTGGCGCATGGATTTAGTTGCTCCGCGGCATGTGGGATCTTCCTGGACCAGGGCTCAAACCCGTGTCCCCTGCATTAGCAGGCAGATTCTTAACCACCGCACCACCAGGGAAGTCCCATAAATCAGGGCTCTTAATATTCTGATTAGTGTAACCCAGTGTTTCTCAACTAGGAGAGACTTGTCCCCAGGAAACGTTTGATAATATCTGGAGACATTGTTGATTGCCATGATTCATGGGTGGCATCTCGTGAGTATAGGACAAGGATGTTGCTAAACACCCTACAAGGCACAGGAAATTTCCCTACAACAAAAAGTTATTTGACCCAAAATATCAGTAGAGGTGAGGTTGAGAAACCCTAGTGTAATGGCAGAGTGTGATCTGTCTGGTCTGGAACACAGCTCTACAGATCCTGGCTGAGTGACCTAGACAAATTTCTTTTCTTTTTCAAACAGCTTAAAGAAGGTATGTCATACACAAAGAACTGCACATATTTGATTTGTACAATTTGAACATTGGCAAGCATCTGTGATACCATCACCCCAAACAACATTATAGTCATATCCAACACCTCCCAGAGTTTCCTGACGTCCCTCTGTTTTTCTTTTTGTTTTGTTTTCTGTTTTTGTGGTAAGGGCACTGAACATAAACTGTACCCTTTGAGCAAAGTTTGAAATGCATGATACTGCATTGTTAAATACAGGCACAATGTTTTATAGCAGATCTGTAGAACTTATCTATCTAGCATAACTGGAATTTTATACCCATTAAATTTCTTAACAATTTAGTGTCTTAGTTCCTCATTTGTAAAATGATTAATAGTTTGTATTTCACAGAATTGTTCTATGGGTTAAATATGTTCCGACATATAAATCACCAACAGTAGTGACTGGCAAAGCATTCATTAAATGTCATCTATTATTAAGTTTTTCAAACATCAGGAGATAAGACTGTCAAAAAAAAATCAAACACTTGAAAGTTGATTAAAAATATATGTAAGCATTGACATAATTCAGCTTTCTCATTTACTTTTTTTAGGGGTCTGGCCAATATACATGCTTATATTTGAAGTTTACATTTTGTTGTTATTCCAAGTACTTATTTTTTTCCCAATAATGTATTGGATTTCGAGGAAGCTATAATTTTCACTCTTATAGTAGCTTAAGTTTGCAAACATACTTGAACCTATAATTAATTTGGACATTGAAAAGTTTGAATCACTAGGGCTTGGCCAAAATGCATGTTTCATAGACTGGAAAAAAAAAAGTTTGCTAATCATTCAAAATACCACACAAGAATAATTATATTTTTAGGAGTTGAGAAATTGTTCAACCTCTTAAAAAATTCTTTATATAAAATAATATGCCAATTACAAATGCTATATACTTTATTTTTATTTTTTTTATTTTTTCCGGTACGCGGACCTCTCACTGTTGTGGCCTCTCCCTTTGTGGAGCACAGGCTCCGGACGCACAGGCTCAGCGGCCATGGCTTACGGGCCCAGCCGCTCCACAGCATGTGGGATCTTCCAGGACCGGGGCACGAACCCGTGTCCCCTGCATTGGCAGGCGGACTCTCAACCACTGCGCCACCAGGGAAGCCCTACTTTATTTTATTAAAGTAAAATATCAAAGGACTTCCAGAAAAAATAAAACTGCTTTCCCATTCTTCAATAATTCATCATATTAAAAAGGTATTATCCTGTATTTTATGTGAAATAGTAAATCTGTGCTTCACTTAAATAAAACTTTATCCAGGAAAAAAAAAATATATATATAGATAGATAGATATTAGTTCTTTATTACTACATTGCAAAACAAAATTATTTTAAAAGTTACCAAATGCAGACAGATACTAAATAGTAATACTGATGATATACTTGTAGGTATTTAATATTTAAACATTGAAACTAGTATATTTTTATTTTAAATTATGCTTTAGAAACTATCACAATTAGACTTAGAAAATGTTGAGTTGATGTATAAATATTTATCTAAATATAGTATTGTTTTCTGTAGAGTATTATAATATTGTCCAGAAAATTTATTTTTGGAAATAATCTCAAATTACATTTAAATTTCCAATTTAAGTGTCAACACTATAGGGTAGATGAATGCAAATGAATGGATATATTTTTGTAATGTGGCGCCAAATTTCAAGAACCAAAAGAGGATCTGTATGAAGTACCACTTAATATTTCCATCACTCATGAATCACAATCTTCTTTTTTTAATTTTAGTTAAAGCTCTTCATGAACGTAGACACATCAATAGTGATGCATCAATCTCTAAACAATGTTGTAATATATAACTGCTTTTTTTAAAGAACCATTTTTCTATTCTTTTGCCTTTTTTGTTTGTTGTTTGACTTTGCTTTTTCTTTTTCTTTTCTTTTATCTTCAAAAAAAATAGCACCATCAGATGGACCTTGAGGGTATTTTACTTAGGGAAACACCCCAGACAGAGAAAGACAGGTACTGTATTATCTCACTTATATGTGAAATCTAAACCAAAAATGAAACCAAAACTAAAACCTAAGCTCATAGATACAGAGAACAGATTGATTGTTATCAGAGATTAGGGGGGGCAGGGGGGTGGAGGGGTGGGCAGGGAGGGGAGAAATGGGTGAAGATAGTCAAAAGGTAAAAACTTCCAGTTACAATATAAACATGTCATGGGGATATAATGTACAACATGGTGACTATAGTTAATAATACAGTATTGCCTATTTGAAAGTTGCTAAGAAAGTAGATCCTAAAAGTACTCATGACAAGAAAAAAAAATTCTTTAACTATGAAAGCTGAGGGATATTAACTAGACTTACTGTGGTGACCATTTCACAATGTATGCAAATATCAAATCATTATGTCATACACCTGTAACTAATACAATGTTATATGTCAATCATACCTCAAATTAAAAAATTAAAAATAAAGGAATAATAATAAGCACCATCAGGATGTCCCTACCTTTTCTTAGGAACCTGTTAACCACCTAGTATGGATACTTCTCTATTTTCTTCATTCTTATATAATTTTATACAGATATTTTACAAACGTGTGCATATATGTACATATACTTAAAAAGGGTTTTAGGTGCATTGGGCATTTTACAAAAATGTAAACAATGTGAAGATGTGAAAAATTTCACTCTCTGCACCTTGTTTTTCCACCTGTGAGTACTTCCTAAGTAACTCTTCTAGACTGCTCTTACTTCAGTTTGTCCTACTTTATGGATGCATAATAGTCATGCAATAGTTGTAGCTAATTCATTTAACGTTTCCTTGTAGATGGTCCTTAAGTCTGCTTGTGCAGGTTTATTTGTTTGACACAACCTATATGCACATATGCATGTAATTTTACCTATCTGATGCTGTTTTCTTTTCTATAACATAGAATCCCAGATAACAGTGAAAACTAATTTGGAGCTACTTAAAAGAGATGTTTTAAATATAGTAAAAATATTTATGAAAATGATTGAAATGTCTTATGGAGTAAAAATACTATGCAGTTTAATAAGATCATGAGTAACATAAACATAATTGTATTCAGAAAATAAATTACAATGTTGAAGTTAATTTCAACTGTCCCCACTAAGGAACTAGAGAAAACCATTTATTTGCTTTGAGGGTCTAGGAAAGTTTCTCTAAATTACACGAGTTCTGCTGTTATGTTCTGCTGTTACGTTTTTGTGACACCCTCTTGCCATTCTTCTCCCAGGATAATCTTCACTGATGCTTTCTTTTATTATTTGCAGAAAATCCTCAGCCTGTGTTTATACAAGTGTTCAACATTCATATAAAGACAGACTATGATTAACTCTATGCTAATGTTTCGCCTCCCTTTAATATGTTCACAAAACATACAGCACTAGTTACCTCCACTGAAGAAAAGCTTGTCTTTCTACTTTCATCTTCCTACTGCTCTGCTCTCTGTGTCTCTCTTACTCACTGCCTCTATGATCTGTGTTTACTACTGTAAAGGAAGGGAGTCTCTCCTGCCAACTTTTTATACAAAGGGTACTTTTTTGCAGACTGAGTCTGGAGTGAAATCTTCCTTCACTGAGTACAAACATGGACTCATGCTTCCTGTGTGCCCCATTACACAGGCTCCTTGGATGTTTAGTGAGTTCATGCTCACAAATTACGTCAGCTTCACTTTCACACACTCTGTAACCCTTTCACATAACCTCTACCTGGATTCTATACTAAATAAAATAAATTTGTGATATAGTAAATAAAAGGTCAAAATTTGAACCTGGAATTCTCTACTATTATAATTCAAAATTAGACACAAATTTTCTTACAGTTTGTGAACACTCAAAAAATGCATTTTAAAGTTCCACTAAATGCTGTTATTTCCCACCGCCAGCACTGTTAAAAAAATATTCTTTTATCTAAGGATATAGAACATTTAGTGTTTATATTCATTCATAGATTTCAGGCCTTACAAATCTTGAACCAAGGCCTTTTTTAGAATACGAAATTAGAAAGCAAAGTTGTTAAGTAATTCCTAAAGAATACTAAAATTGATTCATAGGTGCAATGATTTTGAGATGCTCGGGTTACTGTACTTTTAGCCTGGCTGTTTTTATTCACCATTTTATCCTCTTTGCATAGGCCAGTGTTTGGCACGTAGTAGGCCTTAAGTGAATATTGACTAGACAGTAAATAAATGAATACTTTTGGTTTCTGAAGGCTTGTTTTTGAAACCAGTTAGAATACACTTTCAAAGATTGAGACAGAAGTTGCCATCTTCTCTATGCTAATAAAAATGAAACATACTCGCTGAATTTCTCTTCCTGCCAAGATCAATTTCTTTCTTTAAACATTCAAGTAGTCTGTCATTATTTGTTCCTGTGGGCACACACAGAGGGGTGTTCTGGCACCCATCTACCACAAGGCAGAGATAGCTTAAAAGAGGGCATGCCCTCATATCTTCTGCTAATTTTTCTGGGGCATAAATGATGAGCACTAGTAAAATCCGATTATAATTCTGTTATCGCTTTTGAAGCAGGTTCAGTAGGCAGATTTTCTCCGTCAGACACGTGAACTTCCAGACTAGTACAAATTGGGACAAAAATATTTCACAAGAATTTTGCAAACCTAAACAATCTCTCTTTTTGCTATATTTATCACCTGTAATTTTGATAGTTGTATTTGTAAATACTAATGTTTTCCCCCAAAAGATATAAAACAAACAAAAATTATTAATTGTTCTGTAAGAATCAGAGGTTTATATGATTACAAAGGAGAACTAGACCAGGAACATATCAGACAAGTAGTTTTCTATTCATTTGTAAATTACATTTTTAAGATATATTATTTCTAAAAATTAAATACATGAAAAAATGTTCTAAATTGAATCATATTTTAATGTGCTTAAGGTTCTTATTTTTAGAGCTAAATAAGGAATGTTTTGTGGTGCTGATTATTACTTAATTTATTTTCATTAATAAATGAATGCATTACTGTACTATGTTTCATTAAAAGAGGCAAAACATACCTACCCACCATATAATATAATTGGTTTATATATATTATTTTTAGAAAATATAATCTCAATATAATCAGACTAATTATTTGTTGTTATATCTCTCATGATGTCATTATCACAATAACCTCCTTAGGAATGCATAGTGTGAAACTGACCACCATGACAGATCTCTAAAGTTGATGGGCTGTCATAAATCTAAATGTCATATTGTGCAGAGTGACAGTCAAACTATACTTGAATGTGCTCATCTGATTTTTAGGCCAATTTTGATTTTCTCTTCAGCAGTATGTCTGGTTCTTTATCCTGGCTTGGAGAGTACAATGACTCAACTTTCAGACTGAGGAGAGGAAGCAATCATACTCTAACACTTCTAAAGGGGAAGATGATCTGCTTGCAACCATATCAAGATCAAGAGAAAACATTCCTACTTGACTTTTTGGTAATCTTGTTTGAAACAATGGTACAAAACTGGCCAAATATGTACTTTTTTGGATCTATCTACATTTATGATGAATCAATATGATTTTAGGAGATAAAGTCATTTGATATGTTCCATGTTCCTAAAAAAATAAATTAAAATAGAACATTAATATAATGCTTAAAAGTAATCACAATTATGAGAACAGAAAAGACAGGAAGATTAGGAGAATAAACAGATCCTGCATCCTTGAGAAAACTTAAATTCTCTGTGATTTTTATAGTGAAGTATGCTGTCATGTTTTGGAATTCATAGCTCCTGCTTCAAAGCTGATTAACCCCATGATATTATTTACTTCTTTGGCTTAACTCTAGGAATAGAGCTAGGAGAGAATTCCATATTCCATATAAGAATTGTCTCTGAGGGATTACTGAAGCATTCATTTTCCTGCTGTTAATGACAGGCAACTGAGAGCTCAGATTTTCAGAAACATCCTCCATGATATAAAATTTTAAGACAGGGACCTGGAGTCAAGTTAGGTATTTTTTAGAATATTGAAGTTGACCCAGGCCAGAATACACTGTAAAGAATGAAAGTGAACACTTGAGTTACAAGAGTTGGTCTAATAATTATTCAAGGAAGTTATTGAATAAAGTAATTGAAAGTTCAGAGAGAAGATATAGTCTCTTTGATTGAAGCTAACAAGACACATTATGCTATTTTTGAATGAATGAATGTATAAAAGTGAATGGACAAATGAATTAATATTTGGAATCAGGTGTTTGAGAAACCCTATAAGTAATTTGTGCTATAATTTGGACAAAAAGTCTTTATAAAATTTATGAGGTTTCCTATTATAAATTCAAAAAAATCAGATGACAAAAAATAAATGTTACATGTATCTTGAAAGAAAAAGAAGGAATATAATGTTAAATGCAACATAAGGGTGGGGTATTGAAGGATAATGAGTTAGAGTTTGTTAGTCTCTTTGGTATCCTCAAGAAAGCTTGTACTTCTAATGATTGATCTCTTTCCTTTAAACTAAACTTTCTCTGAAGTGGATGCAAGTTGTTTTCAGTTAGGATACAGAAATTCTTTCAAAGTAGTCTACTCCTTTTCTATAACACAGTATTCACCAGGCAACCTCCTGATCTTTATTTATTTATCTGAATAAACCTACTTATTTGGAAGGCACTATGGTGAGCAGATGCCAAGTTCTCCTAGCTAGTTGTAAATTATTAGCATTCTGGCTTGTACATCAGTCTCTTTTAAACATGATCATTGAGAATCAGAGGATGGTCACACGTGGGTATACTGACAAAAGTGAGCATCTGAACCAGCTAAGCTGGGACATGGTGAGTCCATGAAGGTGTAACTTCCCACTAAGGCCTGGCCTGATCAATCAACTGGCTTTACCCATTACATTATTATCTAGAGTTCCAGGGAGCTTTCAAATTTCAAATCCACTCTCTTGGATTGCAGAATGGTACCGAAAGTTATCACAAGCTCAGTGGGTTTATGAAGCCAGAATACTACAGAATTAAAAAGCCAACAGCTTAGTGAGTGAACTGGAGCTTAGAGTGAAAGGATGGATTAATAAAAATAAACATCTATGGACTGTTTCAACTGACAGATTATTAAAAGCTTTTGGATGTCTCTGGGACAGATAATTTGTACAAAGATAGAAAAGCAGGGCCTTGAGTACTGAATAGCAAGGAAAGCAGGCTTGGTTATAACAAAATTTGGAATTACCTAGAGTTGACATTTTTTCCTCAGTTCCCTGATGAGGGCAAATTACAAAGCTATACTGAATGCCCTACAATATTCAGTTCGATTTTAACAAGCAAAGTGCTTTATTCCATTTTAAGAGATTCTGTACCCATACATTCTATTGAATACGTGGATCATAGAAAACAAGCGATTCTTTTTAACTTTAGAAGACATGAAAGTTACTGACATATATCTCCTGTCAGTTATTGACACTGTTTACACAAAACAAAACAGAATACTTTATTTACACCTCAAATTTGGGGTTACAAAATCTATTTATGAGGTTGACGGTGGAGTCTACAGGAAAAGTAGAGATGTTCCTAAGTTTAAGTCATTTTAAGAGTAATGTTGTTTATGTTTATTAATACCTCGACATAGAGAAGATGCTATAATTCCACACCTCAAATAAATGCATTAATAGTCAGAGGTGTTCAGAAATGGTCATTTAATGCTATTGGATTATATTTTTGAGCTTCATACAACTCTAAAGCCTAAACCAAAAATTTTGTGAGATTGTTTTGAGAGAAATAACAATTCAACAATGACTTTTTATTTTATTTATTTATTAATTAATTAATTAAAATAATTTTTATTGGAGTATATTTGATTTACATTGCTGTATCAGTTGCAGGTACACAGCAAAGTGAACCAGTTATATATATACATATAGCCACTCTTTTTTAGATTCTTTTCCCATATAGGTCAGTACAGTGTATTGAGTAGAGACAATGACTTTTTAAAAGGTTATCTTTTTATTCAATTTATAGCATGGGCTTCAAAGCCATAGTGATATAAAAAGAAAATTATTGGTCTACCCCAAGCATAAGTCTAGCACAGAGTAGGTGCTAAATTAATGTTTATTAAGTCATCAGATGTCCTGAATTTGAATCTTGATTCAACAAGTTTCTGGCTCTATGTGACTTTGGGAAGGTTATTTCTTTAGGAGCCACAGTTTTTCCACCTGACAGTTTTCAGACTAGATGGAAGGAACAGTAAATTTACTATATTAAAGTGCTTTGACAACTATTTATGTACCTATATACGTGAATGTTTTATAATGGCATCTTTCAAATACTTGCATATATTTTAAAATCTCTTTAAATATAACAACCTACTCTGAAAAAGTAGATAAAAAGAAGTTCTGACAGTTTTATTTGTCATCCTATTGACATCCATGATTGATTTGGAAGATTCAAATACCTTAATTACTGTCTCCTTCCTCTCTTTGTGTACTTCTCTCCAAAGTGTCTCCCTTGCTTGAAATGTACAGTGAGTTTTCTCTCAAAGACATCCCCTATATATATATTTTTTTCTAGATTAGGTACTTGAATTACATTAAGTCATAGCAGATATTTAGCTGGGTACTGTGTACAAATACCATTGATATGTCTGAAGCCTCTGGTCTTGGAACAAGATAAAGTTAACAGTTAGCCCCAGTGGAATGAAATCTGTGCTCTTCCTTTTATTATCATAATGGCCTAAATTGTCATTTAATCAGTAAGTATATGAACTCTAAGAGGGGAAGTGGGAGGTTTTCAGAAAAAGGACACAATGAAAGGGTGCAAAAGTGAGATTGTAACTAAGAAAACTGGAATCTTTAGTAAATTTTCTTAGAAGAAGTGAGATGAAAGAAGTGAAAGTCAATGTTTGAGGCAGATCAAGCATTGATTTGGCACTGAGGACAAACTATTTGTTTTTCATCTTACAGTAGTGGAGGTAACTTGAAGCTGAAATGTGATTGGGGTGATCAGGATGTGATAAGACAACAGAGCAGGGAAAGGAGAAGGCTTTGGTTGCCATTTATTTATTAACTCATTTGGTTTGGTTGAAGACTCAGACACAATTAAATGAGTAGAAAGTAAAATAAATTTTATGGAGCTAAGGATGTGCAATCTAAACTAAGTCAGGGCTTGAAGCTGGACCCAGATGAGTACGAAGGTGAGCCATAGTAAATCAGCCAACCTCAGACCCTGGGATGGAGTTGTATCCATGGGTGTAGCCCAGTGGTCCTAGCAGTTCTAAGAGGAAAAGTGTCAGAGCAGTGGTTGTTAAATTAAGTTACATTTCCATTGCATAAAAAGCCCTGCAGTGTTGAGCAAGGGTTTGGACAGGGTAATTTAAAGATCCTTTCACATCTATTAAAGTCCCTATCATCAAAAAATAATTTCTTCTAATGTTGATTCTCTGGGACACAACTTATACATGGAAGATGTTTAAGTTGGAGATTTTATGATCAGATTCCTGTACTATATCCTGTACAAATTCTCTGGCATGTGCCAACCCTGTCAAACATGATCATTTAACAACAGATAAAGCACCGCATTATATCTGGGCTTTTATGTATCCCACCTACTCATAAGAGACGAAAGTCTCTGTAGCAGAAATACCACCAAGGCGCTAAGTTTCATCATGTCAGATCAGTGTAAGGGGATGCACAAAATGGGATGGTCTCGCATCTCTGAAATTGTGCAGCTGCTCCAGCAACATGAGGTTGATTTTTAAATTATAAAATGTGAGCATCTCACCCAATATAACATGTTTATTTTTATCTATCTTTCTTACTCCTTTCCTGAAATACTTTCACCGGGACATGGAAGAAAACAATTGTGCCTAATGTCCTGTATTACTTTCCTAGGGCTGCTGTGATAAAGCAGCAAAAACTGAGTGGCTTAAAACAACAGAAACTTATTGCCTCACAGTTCTGGAAGCTAGAAGTCTGAAATCAATGTATCAGCAGGGCCATGCTCTATCTAATGGTTTTAGGGGAGAATCCTTCCTTGCCTCTTCTAGCTTCTGATGCTTGCTGTCATTCCTTATTAATTTTTGCCTTCTAAATGCATCACTCCGATCACATGGCTGTCTCCTCCCTGCGTGTCTCCATATAGCCTCTCCTGTGTGAATGTCTTTCTGTCCAGGTTTCCCCATTTTTATGAGGATATCAGCCATATTGGATTAGGACTCACCCTATTGGGTTCATTTTAATTTGATTACCTCTGTAAAGACCTTACTCCCAAATGAAGTCACATTCTGAGGTACTGGTGGTTAGAACTTCAGTACATCTTTTTTAGGGGGACAGAAGTTAGGTCATAAAAGTCTTCAACATTGTTTGTAGACTTATACTGTTGTATACTGTTTTTCCAAGCTGGTATCTATCTTTGTGGATGTTTTTTGCAAGATTCCAATGTGGTAAAGTAATTGTGGTTGAGTTTAGCAAATTTCTGCTCCAGGAATTACATTTTGGGGGGTAAATATGGACACAGAAAGATTATTTTCTCTTTAATTTGACTTGTCAGGGTCCAGAACACAGCCCTTGCTAAGTTGTTCAGTGTTCAGTACCACCAACACATACGTCAGTGGAATTAATGTTTATGTCATGAGATATGGAAAAACGAAGCGGGAGACAGATTATGATTGAGGTCTGCTCAAGGAGTGGTTCTGCCATTCTGTGCTTACCACGCTGCTGTTCTGATAGAATGTCTTTTTTCTTGTTGTCAGTTTGCCACCTTTGCTCAAAAAGGAAGTCTGACCTGACTTTTAAAGTTACTGTGACAAGAATTTTGTTTTATGTTACACAAAATGACCTAATATTACAAGATTAATGCCTTTTGCCTCTAAACATATGATTAACCGTAAATTATCACACTAGACCTGAACACGTCTTTCAAAAGCCCATTAAAAAACAAATCAAACTTTTCTCTCTAGGCTGAACTCCCTTGTTAATATGAAAATCAGGAGCTCTTAGCTTTTGTTATCCCAGCCATATTCCTTTGTGTTTTTCAAGTTGAGTTGTGACTGGAGAGTGAGTCATACCAGCTTAATTAATTTAGTCAAGAACCAATTAAAAGCAGTATTTTGTGCATGAGAAAGCTTGTCTGAAGTGTTTTGAATTTCAGCAAGTTTCCTCATTACCCAGGCTTCTATATAGATAGTTTGTGCCATGAGGAGGGGGAGATACTTAGTGAATAAGATATCCCTTAATTTCTGGTCATAAGTGAATTTTCAATTCTAAGAAAGGTACAATTAATATTTATACTCATAAACATATACCACACAACAAAAATTATTATCAAATTTCTTCTTGTTATAACAATGTAGCAAGGTTTATTAGTAACTAACCCACATATTTTCTTCCTCCAATAGACTAAATGATCTAAACATTCACTGTAGGAAGAAGATTCAAGGGAGATATACTCCTTCTATATCCTTCCCACCCCATGAATTTGGAGTAAAGTGATATGAGCTGTTGTATTTTAAAAGTATTGGGGTTTAAAGTAATGTGGTCTTCAGATTTTTGCCCTATAGAAGCAGATGTTATTTAGACAAAGCATTAACAGACATCTCCTCACAACATTCTTTAGGCCCTTGGGTATTATTTGTATCTATGTATGAGGTGAATCCACCAAACAAAAAATATATACTAGGAAAGAGAGGGAAAAGTATTCGACAGTGAACAGGATGATTTAAGTCAGCAAATGTTTTCTGTCATGGGACAGATAGTAGGTATTTTTGGCTTTGTTGACCAGATGTCTCTGTCTCTGGTCTTTGTCACAACTAATCAACTCTGCAGTTAGAGCATGAAAACAGCCATTGATAATATGTAAACTAACAGACATGGCTGTGTTCCAGTAAAACTTTATTTACAAAAACAGAAGAAAGACTGAATTTATCCTGCAGGTCATGGATTTCCAACCTCTGGTGTAGGATGTGGTCATGGCAGTGATACCTGATGGATGGGCAAGACTTTCACCCCTCTGGTGCTCAGTTTCCTCATCCTACAGTGAGGAGGTGAGAATAAGGAAGTCAAAAGGTCTCTCCAGCTTTGCATTTCTAGGTTTACACAGAGGGATTGGTCTCCAGAAATAACTCTAAGCATAGCTCTAGTGTCAGGCAGCTGATTCTCCAGTGACCTCTTTTTAAAAATCTCAATAAGAGAAAATATAAGAACTTCTTTCCTTGTGTTATGGGTGTTGTCTAGAGTAAAAATAGAGAATTGAGAACAAATATGACAGTAATGATTTTGAATTCCCTTTTCTTTAGAGGCCTTGTACTCTGTTTAAGAAAAAAAGTAAATATAACTATTAGGACAGATTTCAAAGAACCATTTATTTTGGAGTTAGAAATGGACTTTTCAAACTTGCAAATCAGAATCTGAGCATTAGAGACCTAAGTGCTGGTAGAAGACCACAGGCTAGAAAGTGGCTTTCATAAAAACATTTTCTTTTTGAAAGGGTAAACTTCTCTGGGAAAATTCTCGTTGCTGGAACACCTCATTACCCAGCAATGTAGAATAAATGGGGCATTGATCTCTACTGATTTGCCACCATAGCCTCTGTAACTAAATGTGGCCTGAGGCAGTTCTGCAAACAGGAGGATCCCTGAATGTTTAACTGTCACTTGAATAATTTTCCATTATCATTACTCAGGGATCTGAATTTCTTCTTTCACTTGATGTTACTTTAAATATACCTTATGTATAGTGTCTTTTACAGCATATCAGAATCAGTCACCTAGTACAAGAACATTATCAAATATATACACAGAGAGTAATTCTGCTGCAGTGTGATCCAAAACTATAAATACAAGTAATTGGCCCTCATTACTCAGTGCCACTGGGTTTAGGTTCTTGGATGTATACATTTCACTCATGTTTAGAGTATCTTTATCACCGTTCCTTCAAACTCCATGATTAATGAAGCTCCCTCTCATAGCTCCGAGTAATGAGAATTCTATATATTTTATCTGTAGGTCTTCACATGAGCTGAAACTGTTCTCTGTGAGATTATTCAAATAGTGACATAGCTGGAGTCCATTCAAAAAATTTTTCTACCCTAGGATTTTTTCTTCCTTAAACATAGGGTCCATTTTTAATGTCCTTTCAAGGGCCATGACAGAGTTAGTTATATAATTTGACCCATAGTCTTCTCTTTGTCAAAAGTGGCATATGTAAAAACAAGTTAAAATTTGGTTACTACATACTTGACCAGACTGGCAAATACTGAAGATTCATAATGTCTCTATGTTTCACAATAAGGAGGAGACACAGAGAACAATTTAATTACATGGATACTCTGTGGCATGTATTTTGGATAAGATTCATGTGATTAAAATACATAAGCCACAAAGTCTGGTTCACCCTCCCCACCTCCCCAACTATTATAAAATTTGACATTATTGTCACTCTTTCAGATAAGTGTCCCTCGCCAAACCTAGACCACTACTCTATCAGAAAACCTTCTTTAATGTAACTATTATATATCCTGCTAACATCTTCTGCCCATCATAAACCACTTGAACTGATAATGCTGGAAGAAGTGAGATGGTTTGAGGATATCTGCTAATCCATTTGTTTCATTTATATAGCTATCCAATGTCTTGACTGGTTTTTACAAATGTCTAAGAAGAATTACAAAATATGGATGAAGCTGTAAATATTGAAGTAGTGGTTGAAGATTATATCTCTCTAAAGAATATCAAGTTATTTGAATGCCTATTTAGGTCTTTGTTCAAGATGGCCTAATTTTTTTTAAACTGCACAGTCCACTTTAATTTTATAAAAATCCTTTAAAGAATTTAAAGTTCTCTTATGTATTCTATCAGATAGAGAGAGTACTATTAGAGGAAAAATCTTAGAGAGAGAGAGAGAGAGAGAGAGAGAGGAAGAGAGAGAGAGGAATTACAGTAAAAATTGTATCTAGCTGGCAAGGGAAAAATAGACTAGTGAAAGTAGAGGGAGGAAATCCTCATTGATGTTTGATATATACTTCAATTTACAAATATATTATACACTGTTCATTCTTTCTCAGCTTCACAAAGGCTATTTACTTTGGCCTGATTACATAATATTTGAAAGTATATCATATAATAATTAGTTTTTATATTTTGATATACCTGTAAATAAACCATCTTCCAGAAATTTTAATAATACCCAGAAATTGTAATAACCCAACATTTGAAAGAGCAATGAGAATAAAACAAAGAAAAAAGTGATTCAAAATCCTCATATCCTAGACATTTTAAACTTTATAGCGTTTAAGTGTATGTATGTTAATCTTTTTGCAGCTTTTAGCTGGTAATCTATCTGTAACTCTGACTGGATTGACTGAAAACTTTACATAACCATAAATGGAGAGGATCAAAGGTAAAGTGAGATTTACAGATTTAATCTTGAAAAATCAAGGAGGCTGAGAAAAAAATATTTTCTGTTAGAAAAGAAATTATTTCTATTGGAGTGTACCCTTTTAAAAAGGTATTTTTATACTCTCTATTAAAATTGTTCATCACCAATGCTCTTTGGGATTATATCACCCAGAAAAAGTGATGCTTAAGGCAAAAGGCTGAAGATTTCCTTAACAAGAAAAAAGCACTGTGAGATTTTCAAAGGAAATACAGAATGTTTCTCTAATAAACACATTAATAACTTGCAAATGTGTTGTCACATTTAGGGCAACAATTTATGCTACATTTCTCCCTAAGTATAAGAATTTCTGCATTTATTTAAGGAAAACATAAAGAACTGAAAACTAAGCAAAAAATGCTCATTGAAAACAATTTTAAATTTAAAACATAGTTGATTCAATTTTTGTTGAATTGAATCTTATATATGACCACATGTTCACAGTTGTTTATAAATTATTTAGTACTATGTTATTTTACACATATGTTCATATCTGAATTCATTTTATTGAGTTATTTTTCATCTCTGTCTTTTTTTAGCCTTTTTGTTGTCATACAGTAGTTGGTTTAACATTCAGTTCCATTTTAAACTTACATAATAAAAACTTGCTTAAAAACAATTCAGAGTATCTTACACGTTGACACATATCACCATGCTATAGAGTAAATGATTCAATTTTGTTTTGTTTTGTTTTTGGCCCAGCCGCATGACATGTGTGATCTTAGTTCCCCGACCAGGGATCAAACTCGCATCCCTGCATTGGAAGCATGAAGTCTTAACGACTGGACTGCCAAGGAAGTCCCTAAATGATTCAGTTTTAATCATCATCATCATCATCATCATCATCACCACCACCACAACCAATGCCAGTAGAATTGCTACCACTATAATAAGTCCTGACATTTTTTAAAGGCATTTTTAAATACTGTGTATGAGGTACATGTTAGGAGAATTTTGCTTGCAAGTGTCACAAACCAAATTCAAGGAAGACTAAGCACAAGTGATGAATATTAAAACAATACCAGTATTGAGTAGAGTATACATGGTTGTTAAGAGCTGAATTAAGTCCCAATTCTGCCATTTACTTTCCATGTGACTTTAGAAAATTTACTTAACTATTCTGTGCTCCAATTTTTTCATCTGTAGATGTAAATAATTATATCACCTATTGCTATTATTAAATGTCTTGTTTTTAAAAATATTTAGAATTTACATATTTAGTGCTACATGACTGTTTATAAGTTATTATTGTTTTTGCTGTTAAGGCATTTTTAAAAGTCAAAGGGGAAGTATACAGCTGATATTCAAGAAAGAAAACAGGATCATACATGATGTAGAAAACATATGAAGCCCCCTCTCTCTGTCTCTCACTCTGCATCTCTCTGTTCATTTCCTTTAATCTAGTGGATGTTATTATTCCCATTCTACAACTGGGAATCATGAAGCTTAGAGAGATTAAATGCCTGTCCAAGGTGCCATAGACAGAATCTAAAGTCCAGTGTGAATAATTCCAAACCCTTGTTACTGAAAACTACACTAGACACATTGACCAGGATTTCTTAAAGTTTTAAGTAACATCAAATGATGATTTACATAATGTTTAATTGGTTAATTTTTAATGATTGAAAAGTACTTACATATGATGTGATCAGATCTTCATTCGATTTAGTTGGTTTTGCAGGAAGGTAGATGGATTTGCATCAGTGCATCCATCCATATTCTATTGCTTGGCATTCTTGAGACCAGTGGTCTCTACTGAGACAACCTAGTCATCCCGTTACCTAAAATAATGAAGCAAATGAAGTGTTTAAGGACTGAACACATATCATCTTCCATATTGAAACCATGTGATCTACCCTTAATCTAAAGAAACTAGGATATAGAAGCTGGTAAGCTGGTTAATGAAGACATCATCATGAGAAAATATGTAACTCTACAACCAAAGGATTGTTGGCAAAATAGACAAAAGCCAAAAGGGAATGAAACATTAAAAAATAAAGTGAGCTGTCATAGTTATAAACAGACATAAAGAAAAAAAATCACTTTGGAATATCTTTGGAGTGGCTGTAGGTCCAAAATTTTAAATTTTAGTCTTAAAGAAATATTGAAAGAAGAATAAATAACTTTATATTCTAGAGTAAGATATATGGATTTCTCCATAATTGTGTGTAAATTATTAAAGAGTTTGGAGTCAAAAATTTTTATCTTGGGGGAACTGGCCAAGATGGCAGAATAGAAAGACTCTAAGTTTACCTCCTCTCACAAGCACTCCAAAATCACAACTATTTACAGAACAACCATCGATGAAAAAGACCAGAACCTATCAGAATAGATCTTCTACAACTAAAGATAAAAAGGAATCAAAAAGAGACAGGTAGGAGAGTCAGAGACATGATATAGTCAAGTCCCATATCCCTGTGTAGGTGATCCACAAACAGGGGAATAATTACAATTGTAGAGGTTCTCCCAAAGGAATGAGTGGTCCAAGCCCCACATCAGGCTCCCTAGCCCAGGTGTCCTGCATTGGGAAGTTGAGTTTCCAGAGCACTTGGCTTTGAAGGCCAGCAGAGCTTACTTTCAGGAGTACCAGAGGACTGGGGAAAATAGAGACTTTACTCTTAAAGAGTGCACACAAAATCTCACAGGTTTCAGGAACCATGGCAAAAGCAGTAATTTGATAGGGTCAGACCTACCTTCTGGGTCAGACCTACCTGCTGATAGGTAATCTCCTGGAGAGGAAGGAGGCAACTGAAGCTCACCTTGGGGACAGAGACATTGGCAGAAGCCATTTTGGGGGGTTCCTTTTACCATGTGGACACTGGTGTTGATAAGCACCATTTGGGAATCCCCTCTCTAGTTTATTAGCCCTGTCCTGGCCCAGTGCTCTGTAGGGACCAGTGCTGGGATGCCTCAGGCAAAGCAACTAACTGGGCATGGACTCAGCCCCATACACCAGGGGACAGGCTGCCATAAGGCCCCCTGAGCATACAGCTGCTTCAGGACACATCCCTGCCCACCAGAGGGCCCAGGACCTGACCCCAGGCACCAGTGTACAGGCACTAGAATCAAGACCCCCCAGTGCTCTCCAGCCACAGACTCCAGGACCAAGCTCCACCCACCAGTGGGTAGGCACTAGCCCCAGAATCCCCTGGGCCCCAGCCCATCCCACCAGAGATCCTAGGGATCTAGGATCTAGTCTAGGGACCAGCCTCACCCACTAGGGAGCAGACACTAGCTGCAAGAAAACCACAGCACTGGAGGCTGCAGATCTGGCCCACCCACCAGCAAGCCAGATCCTGCCCTGGAACCACCTGGGCCCTAGCCTTGCCCACTAGCAGGCCAACACAAGCTTCAAGATACCTTGGGCCCCACAGGCAACTGTGTCAGGAAGCAGCCCCACCTACCAGCAATTCAACACTAATTTTGGGACTCCTGCAACCGGTCCCCAGGACTCAGCTCTGCCTGCCAGTAGGCCAGCACTAGCCCCAGGACCAGGCAAAAGCCTCTTTTTCCTGGACCCTGACTCTCGCAACCAGTAGCCAAGCACTAGCCCAGCCCCCCCATGAGGGTTCTGCAGTCAGCCACCTCCTAACCTGATCCCACCAACCAGTAGCCAGCAGCCTCCACACAAGGCAAGACATGGCAACCAACCAGACTCGGGGCAAACTAACCCTACCAAACTGCCCAGATTGTCAGTATGCCACAACAGAAAGACACACACAGACCTTACACAGGGAAGCCCTAGAGCATATAGTTCTGGTGATGAGTGCAGAGTGTGCTGCTGGTACACATAGGACATCTCTTATAAAAAGCTATTTCTCTAAAATCAGAAAAATGTAACCAACCTACCAGATACACAAAAATAAAAATGGCGGGCTTCCCTGGTGGCACAGTGGTTGAGAGTCTGCCTGCAGATGTAGGGGACACGGGTTCATGCCCCGGTCCGGGAAGATCCCACATGCCACAGAGTGGCTGGGCCCGTGAGCCATGGCTGCTAACCTGCGTGTCCGGAGCCTGTGCTCCACAACAGGAGAGGCCACAACAGTGAGAGGCCCATGTACCGCAAATAAATAAATAAATAAAAATAAAAATGGCAACTTAGGCAAAATGAGGCTAAAGAGGAGCATGTTCCAAATGAAGGAGTAATATAAAACCCTGGAAGAATCTGATGCAGTCTACCTGAGAAAGAGTTCAGGGTAGTGCTCATCAAGCATATCAAAGAACTTGGAAGGAAAATGGATGCACAGAGGTAAGAAGTTAGAAGTTTTCAACAAAGAGTTAAAAAATATAAAGAACTAAACAGACATGAGGAATACAATAACTGAAATGAAAAATATACTAGAAGGAATCAACAGTTGTCTAAATGAAACAGAGGAACAGATCAGCAAGCTGGAAGACACAGTAGTGGAAATCATTGATGCTGAAAAGAAAAAAGAATGAAAAGAAATGAAAGAAATGAGGACAGTGTGCGAGCACTTGGGGACAACGGCAAGCACACTAGTATTTGCATTTTAGAGGTCCCAGAAGGAGAAGAAAGAAAGAAAGGAGCTGAGAGAGAAGTGAAGACATAATAGCTAAAAACTTCCCTAACCTTGGAAAGGAAACAGACATCCAACTCCAGAAAGCACAGAGAGTCCCAGTTAGGATTAAGACCCATTATGATTAAAACAGCAAAAATTAAAGACAAAGAGAGAATATTAAAGGCAGCCAGGGAAAAGCAACACATCACATACAAGGAAACTCTTATAACGCTAGCAGCTGACTTTTCATCAGAAAATCTGGAGACCAGAAGGCAGTGGCATGATATATTTAAAGTGATGAGAGGGAAAAATCTACAACCAAGAATACTTTACCCAGCAAGCCTGTCATTCAGATTTGATGGAGAAATAAAAAATTGTACAGACAAGCAAAAGCTAAGAGTTCAGTACCACCTGCTTTACAGCAAATGTTAAAGGAAATTTTCTAAGTGAAAAAGAAAAGGCCACAACTAGAAACATGAAAATTACATAATGAAAAAGCTCATTGGTAAAAAGCAAATATACAGTGAAGCTAGCAAATCATCCACACACAAAACTAGTAGGAAGATTAAAAGACAAAAGTAATAAAATCATCTATATCCACAATGAGCAGAAAGGATACACAAAACAATTAAGTGTAAAATACAATATCAAAAATAGTAGTTGTGAGGGGAGATGAGTATAAATGCAGGGTTGTTAAAATGTACTTGAAATTAAGATATCAGCAACTTAAAACAATTATGTGTATATATAGATTGCTATATATAAATGTTATGTAAGCACAAACCAAAAATCTCTAATAGACACACATACACAAAAGAAAAAATAACCCAAATACAAAACTAAAGACAGTTAACAAATCACAGGAGAAGAGAACAAAAGAAAAGGAGAAAGGAACAAAAAAGACCTACAAAAACAATAAAAAACAATTAACAAAATGTCAAGAACATACATATCAGTTATTAGTTCAAATGAAAATGAATGAAATGCTTTAATCAAAAGACACAGAGTGGCTAAATGGATACAAAAACTAGACCCATGTATATGTGGCCTACAAAAGACTAACTTCAGATCTAAAGACAGATACAGACTGAAAGTGAGGAAATGGAAAAATGTCTTTCGTTTGCATGGAATTAAAAGAAAGCCAGGATAGCAATACTTATATCAGACAAAATAGACTTTAAAACAAAGACTGTTACAAAATACAAAGTAGGACATTACATAATGATCAAGGGATCTCTCCAATAAGAAGATATAACAATTATAAATATATATGCACCCAACATAGGAGCACCTGAATACATAAAGCAAATATTAACAGACATAAAGGGAGAAATTGATAGTAACACAATAATAATCAGAGGCTTTAACACCCCACTTACACAAATGGAGAGATCATCCAGACAGAAAATCAGTAAGGAACTGCTGGCCTTAAATGACACATTAGATCAGATGGCCTTAATAGATATATCCATAGAGCATTCCATCCGAAGGCAGGAAATAAATATTCTTTTCAAGGACACATGGAACATTCTCCAAGATAGATCACATGCTAGACTACAAAAGAAGCCTTGGTAAATTTAAGAAAATTGAAATCATATCAAGTATCTTTTCTGATCACAACACTATGAAATTAAAAATCAACTACAAGAAAAAAAATCACTAACATGTGAAGATTAAACAATACTAAACAACCAATGGCTCACTGAAGAAATCAAAGAAACTAAAAAATTACCAGGAGACAAATGAGAACAAAAACACAATGAACCAAAACCTATGGGATGCAACAAAAGCAGTTCTAAGAGGAAAGTTTATGGTAAGCTTACTTCAGGAAACAAGACAAATCTTAAATAAACAACCTAACCTTTCACCTAAAGGAACTAGGAAAAGAATAACAAGTAAAACCTAAAGTTAGTAGGAGAAAGAAACCATAAAGATCTGAGCAGAAATAAATGAAATAGAGACTAAGTGCACAATAGAGAAGAAACAAAACTAAGAGCTGGTACTCAAAAAGATAAACAAAATTGACAAACCCTTAGCCAGACTCATCAGAAAAAAAGAGAGGGCCAAAATCAATAAAAGCAGTAATGAAAAGGGAAAGTTGCAACAAATACCACAGAATTACCAAAGGATTATGAGAGGTTACTATGAACAATTATGCATAAATAAAATGGATAACCTAGATGAAATGGAAAAATTCCTAGATATATACAATCTATAATAACAATAATTCATAAGTCCACTTATAAAATTTATTATCATTGGCTTATGTCAGCACTATAATATTTTGTTTTTATAATTATAGAAAAATTTTTGAAAATATTAATTAATATGTTGGAAAAATATACCAAATATATGGAATAATAAAGTCTATCCTTTAAAAATAGTATTCATTAGATTTTTAGTAAAGGAATACATATATATATTCTGGATATTTGGAAAATATGAATGAATAATGTTTTAAAACTTATTTAAACACTAAACAATACAAGGAAAGCAAAGGGGAAATAACAATCATTAATATCTATCTTGAAGACTATTGGTAAAAAATATATCAATCTTTAAATTTATGACACATTTGCTGTCTTATCAGCTAAGTATTCTTAGACCGTAAATCATCACATTAAAATTAGAAGTTGCTTACTATATATTAAAATTGCATTTTAGGAGATATGTATTTATTGATACATCAAAAATTTAACCTATTATTTAAAAACTAAATAGCATACTTTCTGATTGTTTTAGGACTGAAATTTTTGATCTGTGCTGCAAGATTTACAAATTTACTATTTTAAAATAGTTAATATATTTCAACATTATTGTTATTTCAAGTGTTTTTCTAATATGTAAGTTAATTAGTATTGTTTAATGCAAAGAGACAAGGAGATTTTAAAATTGTATTAACAATTTTTAACTCAACATAGTTTTTATTGTTAATTTGGCTCTAATATAGTAAACCGCCTGATACTTCTATGTTTTCCTAAGATTCATTTCCAATGTGCTTTAAAAAAATTTTTTAAGTAAGCTGAGTAAAGCTAAACATAACCTATGCTACATGGTATTATATGCTGAATTGTACCCCTTGAAAATTCATATGCTGAATTCCTAACCCATGATACCTCAGAAAGTAAGTTTATTTGGAGACAGGATTTTTAAACAAATAAATTAAAATGATATTAGGGTGGTCCTAATCCAATATGAATGGTGTCTTTCTAAGAAGAGGAAATTTGGACACAAACAGTAAAGACAATGTGAAGACACAGAGAGAAGACAACCAACAAAAAATTATAAGACATACAAAGAAAGGAAAGTATACCCCGTACACCAGAAAAAAGCAGGCAATAAAAACTGCCTGTGAAAACAAACAGATGCCACATGTAAAAAACAAAGACTTCTAAGCAGCCATTATAAATATGTTCAAAGAACTAAAGGAAACCATGACTAAACAAGCAAAAGAAGGTATGATGACAACATGTACTGGTACTGGGTTGTAATTGGGCTGAAGATGAATTCATGTCTGGATATAGTCTTCATTTTGTTTAGTAAGAATGAGGTATGTTTTACTCTGTGGAACAGGTCACTAAAAATTTGTTGATTTACATAGGTTCATTCCATGTAATATATGAGCAAAGTATTTAATATATGTTAATGATGTTTTTTCATTAATCCCAATGAAATAAAGTTAAGTAATTCAGAATGTCATAAGAATGCATGGCATTTATTAATGTGCTTACATTAATATAGTACAAATAAAATATTGAGATGGAGTCCAAGTCTGTTTGGGTTGCCATAATAAAAATACCATAGACTATGTGGCTTAAACAACAGAAATGTATTTCTCATAATTCTGGAGGCTGAGAAATCCAAGATCAAGGGGCTAGCAGATTTACTTCCGGGTTTGTAGATGGATACCTTCTTGCTGTATCCTCACATATTGGTGGTGGGTGGAGGAGAAAGAAAGAAAGGAAAGAAGGAAGGACGGGAGGAAGGAAAGGAGGAAGAGGTAGATCTTACTTTGTTCCAAACAAAGCTCACAGCTTTGGAGTTAATAATGGGAAAGAAAGAGGAAGATAACCATAAAGGAAGTAATTATGAGTGTAATAAATTTTAGGAATCACAGAGTAAAATAAGAATTCATAAGAAAAAAATAGAACAAAATCAACAACCAAATAATTGAATAATTTTTTTTTTAAAAAATGGAAACAAAGAAAATGTAAAAGACTGGTATAAAGCCCTCATTATGTCTAGTAAACATCAATAAAAATTCAGGGGCTTCCCTGGTGGCGCAGTGGTTGAGAGTCCGCCTGCCTATGCAGGGGACACGGGTTCGTGCCCCCGTCGGGAAGATCCCACATGCTGCGGAGCGGCTGGGCCCGTGAGCCATGGCCGCTGAGCCTGTGCGTCCGGAGCCTGTGCTCCACAACGGGAGAGGCCACAGCAGTGAGAGGCCCGCGTACAGAAAAAAAAAAAAAAAAAAAAATTCAGCACACTTAGACACGAAACAAGGCAAAAAATTGAATTAAAAACATATATACATATCTTATATTCAATTAGGCACAAAACAATTATGTATAATAGAATAAAAATTAGACTAATTAATTTTCATTAAATTTCTGACTAAATACTAAAATAATTAGCACAACATTTTCAGAGATTTGTGAAAAAAGGTTTTGATCCAATAACTTATTCTCTTTGTGAATAATGGAAAAATATTCTCAAATATATAATGGTTCAAAAATTACTACTTATAACCTTCATTTTAGAAGTAAAATGATGTAAACATATACTTAACTGGAACATATATCAAAATTATTACCTCAGGATTGGAAAAGTTGTAATAATATATAAAGCATTAGATAATAGTGTTAAACTAGAATATTATACAGCCATTCATATACTATACTCAAAGAGTTTTAAATGACCTGAGGAATAATTACAAAGTCTAACAAATATTAGACTGATAAATTTCCTATGTGCCAGATACTGTTCCAAGTATATTACATGCATTACATTAATCAATATTTATGTAATCTCACCAGCTTCATTTTAGTTTTGAGGAAACTGAGACACAAAGAGGTTAAATAAATTGCACATCCATGGATCTGGTGTTTGAACAAAAGTACTCTAACTCCAGAGATCCACTCTTTATTATTTCTCATAATATGCTATTAAGAAGGAAAAAATGCAGAATGTGATATTGTATATATGATATGATTTTGATATCATTTATTTCAACCAACCTTTATAAAAGACTACCAAGAGTCATATACTGTAGCTATCACATGTTAAATTTTCTATAATTAAAATATAGCTGATAAAATGTTTTATTTTTAATTAAACAGAAAAGAACAGTGAAAACCATTGTTAAAAACTTACACATCTATCTTTCATAATGAAAAGTGATTATTTCTTTCAATTTTGACCCTGTATATTTTTTCTGAAAAATAAAGTAATATATGTAAACTTTAAGTCCCCTCTTTCCAGTAAAATTTTAATTCCATGTCTCCACAGTGATGAGGAGTGAGGGGTGGGTGGATTATCATAATTTAATGTAACACTTTATAATTCTTTATTTATATTTTTTCTACATATAAATATTTCTAGAAACACAAAGAGGAGTTGTTTACATAATGTTATAAAGCTACATGAAATCCTTCTGCAGTTCGATTTATTCACTTATTATATTTCTTGAGATATAGCCAAGTTGATACATGCGTAACTAGACTATTTTTAACTCCTATGTACAAAATATTCACAAACTTATATCTATTCTCCTACTGAAGTACTCAAGTTATTTGCATGTTCTTTGAACTATAAACAAAGGTACAGTGAACATCTTTAGACGTATATTCTTGTACATGTCAGGAAAGCTTTCTCTAGTGTGTAAAACTAAAACTTAGATTGCAGGGTCATCAGAGACAGGTTTTTTGTTTGTTTGTTTGTTTTAATTTTATAGATACTGCTCATCTGCAGTTTCTACCTCCACATGTAAGGAGCTTAGAAGTCACCACTTCATCCTAACAACAAGTAAAAAGCTGAACAGACTGAAAAATCAAGAAATCTTGAATTCATAAAAGAGGAGTGGTCACAGGCAAATCACTGCCCCCAATACTGGAGAGACAGACAGGAAAATACAGGGAATTATGGCTTACCTGGAGCCAAGACTGGCAAGCAGAAACCACCCTGGAATCCAGTGCTGGGGTAGGAAAACCTGAACTTATTTGACAAATTGCTGAAGGCTCAGTGTGGGCAAGTCTGAGAGTTAAAAAACTCCAAGGGGTGCAAGTAATAGAGAGGCCCCACACAACATTGTGAGGTTTTCCTTCAGGAGCTCAGCCAGTGTCCCACAGTAAACATCTGAGAAAACTCGCCTTGGGCTTCTGGCAGAGATAGGGAAAGGAACCAGTTTAAAATGTATCAGAGCACTGTTTTTCTTAAAAAGGCCTGCCTTCAGGGAAACTAGTTAACCAGAGCCTAACCTGCTGAGGTATTAGCAGAGCCTAATTGACTTGGGGGAAGGGAAATAAAGGACTCCAGCTGGCTCTATGCTTCCAGGTGGAAGAAGGAAAAAACCCACCTCCAGCCCACTCTAGCCATCTTGTTCCACCTAAGTGGGAAGAAAAAACTGAGAAACACTGGTGAGGTCTACAGTCCAAGAAAATATTATAAGACATACCAAATGTAAAAAAAAACACAATTTAAAGAGACAGAGCAAGTACCAGAACCAGACATGGCAAGGATGTTGAAATGATCAAACTGGGAATTTAAAACAACTGTGATTAATATGCTAAGGGCTCTAATGGATAAAGTAGACAGCCTGTAAGAACTGATGGTCAATGTAAGCAGAGAGATGGAAATCCTAAGAAAAAAGCAAAAAAAAAGGGTTAGAGACCAAAAATGCTGTAACAGAAATGAAGAATGCCTTTGATGGGTTCATTAGACTGGACACGACTGAGGAAAGAATCTCTGACCCCTCCAAAATATCAATAAAATCCCTGAAAATAACCACAAATTAATGTCAGACACCAAAATACAGACACAGGAAGCTCAGAAAACACCATACCAGATAAATGACAAAAACAAAACAAAACAAAAACAAAACTGCACCGAGGCATATCATTTTCAAACTACAGAAAATCAAAGATAAAGAAATAATCCTGAAAGAAGCCAGAGAAAATAAACACCTTACCTAGAGAAGAAAAAAGAAACCATGCAAACAAGAAGAGAGTGGTGTGAAATAAAGTGCTGAGAAAAAACAAAAACAACCCTCCAATCTAGAATTCTGTACCCTGCAAATTTATCTCTCAAAAGTGAAGGAGAAATAACAACATTCTCAGAAAAAAAAAAAAAAAATTGAGGGAATTTATTGCCAGTAGACTTGCCTTACAAGAGAAGTTTAAAATTCCTTAGGGAAAAGAAAAATAATATAGGTCAGAAGGTTGGATCTACATAAAGTAAGGAAGTGTACTGAGGAAGCAATAAATGAAAGTAAAATAATTTTTTTTTAGTTTTCTTATTCGTAATTAACCTAACAGAAAACAGTTCATTCAAATCAACAATAGCAACAACGTATTTGATTATGTATGCTTAAGTATATATTATATACGTGTGTATATAATATGCTTAAATGCTTATATACAAATGAAATGAATGATAGCAATGCTACTAGCAATTTGAATATGGAAAATTAAGTATAAAGCAGTATTAACTGGTAAAAACTGTTAATAATTATTAGAAGAGATAAAAGAGGATTCTGACAAATGTAGGGAGAAGCTACTACCTCTAGGGCTGAGGAAGAATACCAAGGAAGAAACATACTTGGAAGTAGAACTCCTACAAGGCTGATATTCATATGCCTTTGGAGAAAGTATAACTGCAGCTCAAGTCATAGTGACGAAGTTTGTTTAGGTGCCTTAAACAGGAGCTTGTCTACCATTAGCCACTTCAGGTGTGCAAAATCAACACTGGTCCATGTGGCAAAGGAAAAATTGCCAACAGAGTGTGCTAGAGAGACACTATAAGTCATAGCAGACAGGCTTCAGAATACTTCCTATCCTAGTTTTTGGGTGTTTTTCTTCTAATGCCATAGCTGCCAGCAGTATGCAGGAAATCCACAGGTGCTCCACATCTAGTGAGTTTCTACTGCACTGTAACAGATAGCTTTTTGTGGACTAACTCTAGCCTTCTCGCACCCGAGTGGGTGAATTCCCATGTACC